>NW_027133890.1:0-300000 GCF_037392515.1 Haliotis asinina | reverse complement strand
TCAAACATTTTGTCCTTTTGTTCTGTGTGCCATTGTAGGAAGTCACTCCTACCCTTGGTGGACAAACTGTTCACTCCATAGAAAGAAGCATCAGGATAAGGTCCAACATACCGTTGATTGGCGTGGGTATTAAAATAATGTGGGAAATAGCCTTTCTTCAACTCTTCCAGATGGAACATCTTGGGAAGGCTGGCCAATTTGGTATTGAAATAGGACAAACTGTCCAACAGTCGAATGTTCAAGCCCCGAGGGACATGCATGGACATGAGTTTGGACCCATTGTACACAATGTTGTCATGTAGGATGCTATTTTGGATCAGATAGTCCAAAATAAAATAACCATCGTAACCCTTGAAATTGTGGGCAAACACTGAAAGGTTTTTGTGAGCTTTCGTGAAAAGCCATTGACAGAATAGTGCTCCTGTGTATGGGCCTTTGAACTTGACTTCTCAATGACCACAAGTGTCTGGACATGGGGGCATCTTGAAACATTTGAATTGCTTGTGCCATTTAGAACAATGATCGCAACGAGATCCACAACTCGTACATTTTGCATTCGATGTGACAGGTTCATCCTTGCACACATCACAGACAGACTGGGCGATGACAAAGTTAGGTTTGTGTTCCTGACGCCCACACCACGACTGATGACAATTATCACATGGGGTATGGTGAGAGCAATCATCATCAGGTCCACACTGTGAACAAGGGGGAGGTAGATAACCTTCTGCACAGGTAGACATCTCATCTTGTGAGCACTCAAAATCAAACATGATAAACTTTTTGACTTCCTGTTTGTCATTCACAGCTAGGGGTGTATGATAGCAATAATGATCCATGGGCACCCTCTTACCACAGGGTTGACACATGTAAGTGTCACAGTCGTGCTGACCATCTTTGTTTTGCCAAATGTTTAGGACTTTAAAACACTGAGAACAGCGCCAGTAGGTCTCACATTCTGATGGGAGGTCACCCTTTTTGGATTTTTTGGGTTGTTTGTGAGTCACAAAACACTCTTCCGATCGACATTGCATGTTGCAGTCAGGACAAGTTTTTGCAGTATCATTGACCTTACAGGATTTTCTCTTGCAGACCCGACAATAATTTTCACATTCATGCTCGTGATTTTTGCTAAAAGGGGTGAGACAGTGGTCACAAAAATAACTTTGGCTGAAAAAGCCAGAAATGTTTGGGATAGCATGAAAATGGTTATCCACTAAATAGAGAAACACTTGTTTTCTGTCATCTTTAATTCCTTTGGTCATGAATTTTCCCCAGCGATGCACTGACCACCAAAATTTGGCATCCCAAGACAGCTTCCAATTTGGGAATATCTGTCAAATTGGCCATTCTTTCTTTGGACACACCTGCTTTATCACACATAGTTTTGGCAAAAAGGGTTTGTTGTGTACTTGTGGAAGCTTTCAAGTTGGTGTACAAGGCGGGCGGACATTTCTTGTGCTCCAGTGCCAAATGAGCCATATGAGTACTTTTCTTGTCCGTGGTAGACATGACTAGAAACCTGCACTCGCATTGATCTAAAGGATCAACTTGGAGGAGATCCTCCCATTCCACCTTAGACACTCGATGAACCTTTACCAAGCTCACAGCTAAAACTCTTGCCATGCACATGTTGTCTTTATTTTTTATTTCGACAATAGACAGTTTTTCTTTGACACTTTCTTCAACATTGGATATGTTGTGTCTGGCACCTCCTTTGGGCATATCAAGAAAACCAATATCAATATCGAAAGAATCGTCCAAGGCCAGATTGTTATGACTTTTTAATACATTTTCGATATGACTTAGAATCACGTCAGCATTTAGTTCCTCCAATGGTCGGAGTGGGATCACAATAGGGTATTGCAAAGTTTGATGATGAAGCACGACTCGAGCCAAATCTTCATCCTGTAGATTTCCCCTAGCTTGTCTTAACACATCGTCAAACATGGCATGTAAGTTGTCCTGTAAATCTTTTAAATTTTGTCCCTTCCATTGATCATTAAATCGTACATTGTACACTCTTTCCACAGCTGCATGTTTTGCAAAGGTTCGTTCCTTCCTAAGGTGAAATTCATAAGCAGGTTGGACCTCCCCTGAGTCATCCTTTCCAGCTCTTTGTTGCTGACTACCCAAATAGATATCGAATTCATTCAACCCCACTGGACTGGATAAATATGTGTTGTAATCAAGATCCCCTTGAAAGAGACTGACCTGAGTCAAGTTGTCCAATGACTTAGATAACTGAGACCCCCTATGTACACGTTTTTGGGATGGTCCTGGTACTGGAGAGCCTGATCGTTTCCTTGCATTTACAGCAACTTGTTGAGAGGTACTGGGATTGGTGAGTGAGGGACGTTTAGGGCAGGTCAACTTATACTGGCGAAGTGAGTGCATTTTCCTAAAAGTACTTCCACAAAAGGAGCATGGTAAACCCTTCTGTTTCTGATCATGGGTTTTGATTGGGTTCATGTCCTCCGTGGAGGGACTGCCATCAGAGCTGAGGTCATATGAAGAAGACATTTCCTCCATTTGTTCTTCTTCTACCAAGTGGTTTTCAGGTGATGTTATGGTTGTTGTTGTTGCTTGTGACTGCTCTTCTATCTGTCTACACAGCAGGCATATAGACCTCATATTTACTGACTCATCATGTGACAGACCATGTTCTTCTGCCCACTTAATCAAACTAGCATGATCATCAAAAGAATCTATTTTTCCATCTGAAATAAAACAAACATTTCACCCTGAACCATACTTTGCAGTATTGAGTCATATTAATACTTTTCATTTTGTGCTAACAATATCATTAAACAGCATGTCATTATTATATCCATATAGTCACTTTAAAGTAATACATCATTCATTCAGAAATATGAGTCGTTTTGATAGACCTGTTCGTTAACCGTTTTGAGCCCAAGCCGTTTTCGCACCGGTTTAACGGAGCTGGTTCCCAAGAGTAATTGACATAACTCTAGTTTACTAATGGATGCCCATGTGTTTCTTTGTCTGATCTTAGAAATGGAGGGAAACTGGCTTACACAATGGAATAGGTGTTATGGATTACATTCTAATGCATTATTCTTTATTCTGATGGACAATGTGTTTGGTGTGTACACTGTTCATGATTTTCATACTGATAACGGGACAGATCACGTATGTATCGTTACATTGTTCTGATATTACCACGAACACACACCATATGTACTGATGAGGCATGACCGACGTCTACATTGACATATCACCACACATAGTATACATGATGTGTTGGCGAATAATGCGAGAGTGTGAACTGTAAATAGATGAAGTGATTTTTTTGTTATGGTGGCAAAACAAATGAAACAATGGGCCAGTATAATTTTGCTGTAAAACCACATCATAAATATGAATTGTGACTGATTTGTTAGGGTTTGTTAGGAAGAGAAATATCAACAACTATTTTTATTGTAGCTGACATAATAAAGTCAATATTTCATTATTTTTTTGTGTCTTTGTGTCCTTTGTGTGGTACAGCCGGATGTTTGCAAGGTGAATACTCTTTAGGATAGTACACTGGAGGGGTTGTTTGGTACAATTTCCAATGCCAGTATTCTCAACCTTAGGCCTAGGGGAACCTGAAAATAGTGGAATTTTCCAACACCAGTGGATGACCCCCTTACAGATGCAGATCATAGTGAGATGAAATATAGGCCAAATTGAGATGAAATGGCGGCCTTCAAAATACAGGTCAAACTGAGAGGAAACGGCAACCTTAAAACTATTGCAGGTCACAAAAAGAAAGTTCCAGAGTTTGGAAGGAGAAGTTCTTTGTCTGAATATTCCTAATATAAAACCCTGGTTCCCATTCCTTTACACATTTTCACCCAAGTTCATGCCTCGTTGCTGTAGTACACACAGAAATGGCTGAGGAATATCTTGAACTGTGAGTATTTCTCCTTTTTTATTCTATGTTATATTTTGTTTTAAATACAACATGTTTACTGACTGATTCCTTAACATGATGTGTGTGTACAAATGACAGCGCTAAAATATTTTATTTTTCAGTCAAGACAGATTGGGGGAAACCCCTACAACCCCACATTTCGATGACTACTGCTGGGACAGGAGTAAGTTTGCTATTTTCCTTCTTTTTTATATTCAGTTTAATTGCTGGTAAATGTCTGAGAAAGAAATTTTACTAATTCATTTTTGTTGTTATTTCAGTGATGAGAACTTCTTTTGGGGGGCGGAGGAGGCCATATTGGCCTCTGCTGAGTAAGTAATGCTTTCATACTATTGTAATGCATGTTGAAAAATCTGAAGTAGTAATGGGAAAGTTAATTTCATTCCAAAGAATATTTTGTTTAACTATGAGGATTCCTGAGCATAATACCAGTGTAAAATGATGAAATCCATTTTTTTTCAGTCAAGACAAGACACAAACCTCCCCACAGTATTCAGACATTACAGGGGAGGAGATGGGGTGAGTTTTTTCTGCAGTCTTCACATATAAGTAGAGTATTCAGTTTAATTCATGGTAATGTTGTTAATCACAATCACAATAGTAATCATGTCATTTTTCTTTTGCAGTGATGACAGTGATGAGGAGATGGATGCCCCAGAGTAAGTTATGTGAATGGGTTCATAACATTGTAATAGATGTTATAGTGTGTGTGTGTGTGTGTGTGTGTGTGTGTGTGTGAGAGAGAGAGAGAGAGAGAGAGAGAGAGAAGGAATTTCAACCAATTTATGTGAATATTATTTGCATTACAGTGATGATGATGACTGTGTCATCACAGGGGTGTCCATGCCACCACCACCACCATTGACCAACTCCACTCCAGCACCATCTTCTTCTTCCTCCTCCCCGTAAGTATATATTATATTAAATTTATTATTATCCGAAGTAAATACATTCTCGTCATTTTTTTAAACATTGTTTTTATCCTTCTCATTACAGGCTCAAGGAATACTTCAAAAATCACATTGAGTGGCGGAGGGAGGAAATAAGAAGACAAATACTGACTCTTCAATATGTAGAGTCAGTCCTAGATATATCAGAAATTATCATGAATGATTATTAGGTTGTGTTTTTGTAGTGTGTTAGTTTTGTAGAGTTAGTTTTACATATTTGTACATATGGTTGTTAACTTTGTATATAATGTTATCTGTCTGTGTGTGTGTGTGAGAGAGAGTGATTACTTGTTCATATGTATGTTTGGTTTTTTTTTCTATGTTTGTTTTTGTGAATACTGTTAACTGGTATTCGGTGCTTGTAGATATTGTTGTGTTTGTATATAATATTACTTGCCTTGTACATATGTAAAAAATAAAGGAGCCCTAGGGTGGGCAAATGATTCATTCATTGTTGGGCTACAGTCATTCCTAACCTGTTTGTCCACATGAATGGGTTACTTGTCCCAACCCACCAAATCATCTCGACATGCTGGGATGTTGGATACCTATGTGGTGCTGGATACATTGGATATGTCATTAGCTATACCACATGATTTTTTTCATATTACAGACAAATGAATACAAATAACATTGTCTGATAGCTGGCATTCTACTGATTTCAGATCACTTTTCCTTTTGATAATCGGACAATAAACAAATATTTTAGAGGCAATTAAAGTGTCGAAATTCTGGGTCCAGGTTTGGATCAAGTGTGTTCATAATTACTGGAAAATCGCGGACCACTTTTTTCGTCGAAAATATCTTAATTTTTCCATAACTTTGCTGTTTTGGGGGTGTATTTATACAAAATTTGGCACAAAGGGTAATTTGATACCCCTGATTTCATTTCTGGCATCAGAACTCAGATACATGTAATGGATTAAGAGTTATTAAGCACACAATTAAAAACACAGCGCATGCCCAAGTAACATGGACCATGACTCCAGGGGAAGCACACCATCTACAACTCTGGAATTCATACAAAGATGACTCCTAAATATCATTAAACAAAACAGCAAACACACTCATACTTTTTAAGCATTTTTATTCATCTGTTCATACTCTTGCTGTACCCCACCAATATAAACTTGATAAAAATATCAGTCATGCATTATTTTAACTGATATAAGTAGAAATTTCTTTGTCTACACAAAAATTAAATGCATCACACAAAATTGTGTCTCATAAGGGAATAACAATGTTCACGATATTGTCTGTTATTGCCTTTGTTACTTTCTTCACTGGACTGGACACTTTCCCTCATGCTTAAAACCTGCAGAGAAAGGGGGGTCATTTTGAAACCTTCCACCATCCATATGTCACAAAAAATGTATAAAATATATTTTAGTTTATGCCAGATTATATTTTGTTTATGTTTTGCTCTTACTCTCCAGCACAATAAGTATTTTATTCATGGAATTAATTGCAGCTTACCTCTGTTTGTAATCTTCATAATCATATGTAGATTGAAGTTGAAGATATTTCAGGTGGAAACACATTTTACCAGCAGAAGTTGGCCTGGGATGGCTAGTTGAAAAAATAAACTGACTGCTGTTGATAGACTGGTCATCCCTGAAGAGACATATAAACTGTCCTGGAATACCGAGGGGGTGAAGGAACTTCCATGGCCGTATGAAAGAGATGCTGGGGAGACCCAGATGATCTGACCTGAAACAATATTTATTATAAGTTTTGTTAACTTAAGTCAAAATATATTTTAAACTTCACATTTTCAAGCAGAGAAGCAAAGATCTTATGCATGAAATCTTAATTTAAGGTATTTTCTGTATGACAAAAAACAGATTTCACTAACACACATCAACACAAATATATATATATATCTTCACTAATCAAAACTATTCCACACATGGTTATACATTTTTACTTTGCTACTAATTTCTCAATCCTGACACAGTATTATGAGTATATCGTATTATCATAATAAATACATCAGTCATTTTGCATTTTCATTATGCTGCATAATTTCATCAAGTCTTTTAGACTACATAATCTTGGATTTCACATGGAAAACAGAAAAATCAGCAGAATGTTATAAACATTCCAGAACGTATACTTACAAATTTAATTTAAAAAATCAACCAATAAACAAAAAATTTCTGGGCATATGAAATTACTAAATGCAGACAAAATCATCGTTAGCAATCCGTTTAGCTTCAGCGTGAGTGATGTCCATCGTTTGATTTTTTTTTTTTTTTTTTTTTTGGGGGGGGGAAGGGTTGATCGTCTGTCCATCGTATAAAAATCACATCAAATTATCGGAAATTCGAAACAACATTCAATTTTGTGAGATGATTACTGATGCTGGGGGGAAAGACAATAAAGCACAACTGTTACTTACAATAAAACACAACCGTTACATAATGGTGTGTCACCTGTCCATCATTAGAGTTTTTGTATATCACTGTGCCCATGATCCTACTAAACAGCAGACATTATCAAAACAACATGACCATGTCAGGGAACGCGTCAAATTTGCAAATAGACATCATAAGACAAGATTATACACCATTTCAGTCTAAAGGTGTATGCTGGGCTTTTGCAGGGGTTAAGATTACCGTGTGTATTTCTCTCGTACACAAAG
Organism: Haliotis asinina; assembly: GCF_037392515.1. Classification (NCBI taxonomy): domain Eukaryota; kingdom Metazoa; phylum Mollusca; class Gastropoda; order Lepetellida; family Haliotidae; genus Haliotis; species Haliotis asinina. The sequence continues at coordinate 292,466 of NW_027133890.1, read as the reverse complement.
CCGGAAATGGCGATCAGCTGTGCACACCTCCCCAGCTATCTACCGGTGATTCAGTTAAAACGTATCTCATAATACAACTGTATGAATTCTGATGCAATACTCGGCGAAATACGGTATCAAAGACAATTATTTTACGAATGGAAATACACCGTAACATTGTGCTTTTTTTGTTTAATGTTTTGATGTACACGTGTAAAATATTTTTAAACACAACTGAGGTTGAGCGGCAGCACTTTTGTCCACTGCCGGATCGTTTCATAGGCGTGGAACAATTTCACCTGTCACCGATGAGGTTTCGCGCGATCTCGATTTTTCAACTACGAAAACAGTTTGTTGACATGTTATCGTCCAGCGTCAATAAATATGATTTTTAGAGAAACAAAATATGCGTATGTATCCATTATCTATCAACTTTACTCGCTATGTATCATACTGTTTACAGACTGAACTGAAATCACTCTAAGATGAACCGTATATGGAACCGAGCTCACATTCTGGGTGGGAACTATTAGAAATGTTTCAGGGAGGGAAATATTACGTGTCGGATATTATAATTTTTATATATGCAGACCCATTTCAGTAGATGACGATCGTTCACTATTTACTGTGCAGTAACAGTTTGCAGAGACCCACGCTCTAATTTACGGCTGTTAGTGGGCTCCGGGGTGAAAGTGGCACGTTTTGAACGGCAGTAGTCTCATACTACGCGATCTCACGCCGTGTTACCCAATTTCAATATTCTTGATATATACATCAAAATAAAGGGGAAATGTTGCTCTTTTTGTAACACGATGAAGCAGATTGAAACCGGACTTAATTTGCAAATGGCGAGCACTTGAAAATGGGTGAAGTTTTGCACACAGGCCTACGCTCTGAGGCTGTTAGCGCATGGGTCAGGCCCAAGGGGTGAAAATATGGCACGTTTTGAACGGCACTAGTTTTATATTACGCGATCTCACGCCGTGTTACCCAATTTTAATATTGTTGATATATACATCAAATTAGAGCGGAAATGTTGCTCTTTATGTAACACGATGAAGCAGATTGAAATCGCACTTACCTTGAAAATGGCGAGCACTTGAAAATGGGGGAGTTTTTCAAACGTCAATTCCACACGGTTCCTCTTGATTCGTCGAAATAAAATAATAATAATAATAATAATAGATAAAATATACCACATGAAAGACCGTCTTCGGATCTTATGGTTCACCGATTTTCATGACATTTGAACTTAGAATGGCAGCACCACGGTGCTTTGAAAATACCCCGACGAAACTGGGCACTGTCATCAAACGGTCCACGGGACGGGACCTTTGACAGACTGCCAAAGCTGACATTCACCTCGCTGTCGCTAATTAACTAAACAAACAGCAAACACCATTTTTGGATATTATTTACTTTAATATGTTGTCTAAACATAACAGAAGAAATAATTGAAAAAGATTGAATAGTTTTTCTGTAGTATACGAATAAAGAAAATATTCCGGGGTAATTAGCCAAATCCAATCAATTAGTGGGAGCCAGTGGTATAGCTAATGTTATGGAAATCTGTGCTCCTGGATACATTGGATATGTCATGGAAATCTGTGCTCCTGGATACATTGGATACTTCATGGAAATCTGTGATATTTCATACTCCTGGATCTGTGTGTGAATCTATTCATTCATGGAACTATACGTGCTGTTGAATACAATGGATATACCTGCCATGAGGTAAGTTGTTTCTCCCTTGTTTGTGTACACTTACCTTAATATTCTGTTGATGTATAGTTGAAAATATGTATCCACAAAGTATATAATCCAGTGAATGGCACACAGTCTATATAATCCAGTGAATGGCACACAGTCTATATAATCCAGTGAATGGCACACAGTCTATATAATCCAGTGAATGGCACACAGTCTATATAATCCAGTGAATGGCACACAGTCTATATAATCCCCCTTTGAATCTAAAAATAAATGGTGGGGGAATCCCATGTATGACATGAGTCATACCCTAAATATAGACATAAGCAGAGTCTAAAAATAAAATTGTGGGGAATCCCATGTACTGTCACAGGCTAAATATAGGAGTGACTCATACTCTACAAATAGACACACTAGGTGTCCAAATCCAAGATGGCGGATAAATTCTTCAAGTAGCAGGGATACAACAAATGTAGGCGAATATGGATACAGACGTTTATTGACATACAGGCTCTCACTGGTCCAAGTGAGTGTATGTTCTGACAGTCCTGCGAGAGTGTTGTGCTCATTGTACGTGCGCTTTCAGTTTTAGGAAGCGTAATTATTAATGGCCAGGAGGTTTAAAACAGTAATGATATATCTGTATAACTAATCAACGTTAATCTTCAACACTTGATATATATTTCACATCTCTGGGAATATTTTAGTCTCACTCTTTTTGGTCATTCATGTATTGCTATGCGAAATAAGTTAAAATTCCGCGTTAGGTATGATAGAAAGATTGCACGAATGTTCAGTTTCAGAAACATTTTAAATCCGTTTTTGTGTTTCTGCCTTGGGATTTAATGAAGATTGATTTTTTGAAAGTAATGTTTATTCGCAAACTCGAAAAACAAGTCTCATTTGTAATTATTGAACCCTTTTCAGAAATAAAAATGGAAACATAAGGTGAGCATCGGAACATATCTTTAACAACTGTTTTTCTCCTTTAGGTGTATCGAGCAGGTTTAAGTCAACATAAAAAAACGAAAAAGAAAACAAACAAAAAATGACACCCGAAATAAATAAATAAATAAATAAATAAATAAATAAATAAATAAATAAATAAATAAATAAATAAATAAATAAATAAATAAATACAATTGAACATCCCCCCAATAAATAAATTAAAATAAGAAAAAAGCCGAAAAAAAACAACCCAAAAACCAACAATAAAAAAAACCCCAAAAAAGAAAACAGGCCAAAAGAAAAAAAACAAACCAACCCCGCCACCCCTTCACCGCTCCCCTCTGTATGTGTATGTGTGTGTGTGAGTGAGTGAGTAATGTTTATCGTCACATCGACAATATTTCAGCCATATCGTGACGATAACATTTAATTCTGAAAAGAAATATATGCATAGTATAAAACCCCGTAAACGAAGGACAGTAAAACGCTAGAACATCACAGTTATGAGTATAATACCAGCTTGAAAAACTAAAACATTGTCATTAAAGAAGACGATACATTATAAAACACGGGCTATAGATCGCCAACAACCGAAGGTAGATCACCATACTAGGGACCATGGGGAGTTAAGTACCTTTGCTCCCTGCATGGACCCTTGCTAGATTTACATCATGCCTTCAGCTGCTGGCGAGTGAACGAAATGCTAGCCAAATTTAAAATGACAACTTGAGGAATACTACGATTAAAAACCTGGTAGACTTAAATTTACATCAAACGTTTTGGGACTTACGTCCCCTCTCAGGAGTGTGTGTGTGTGTGTGTGTGTATGTGTGTGTGTATGTGTGTGTGTGTGTGTGTGCGTGCGAGCGTGTGCGTGCATGTATGGAGAGAGAGAGGAGAGAGGCAGACAGGCATATTTATTCAGTAATGTGGGGATAACGGCCTATAATACAATTGACACATACAATACTTTACAATGAAACGTGTTAGTTTCAAAAGTAGTGCTTAAGTAGGTGTTTCAAAAACAGAGCAACTGATTTAATAAGGTGTGGATCTTTAGACTGTACGTAGTACATTTATCATGCTTTGTTCACATTGAGACATGGCATTCACCTGCGGCAAGTACTTTTTGGCGAATTTCATTACATGTTGTACATTGCATGAAAACATGATACTCATCTTCAATCGTTCCAAGAATACAAATTGTACAAATACACCTGGTTATACAATTGTCTTTATTTCTCCTGAAAGACGCAATTTTAAAATTATGTAGGGATATTCTAAATGTACAAACTACTCTCAGGAGACTTATCATTCAGCTGCAAAATATACCTTTCAGGCTCCAGAATTACTTTCAGCTTAGAGTAGTGTGGTAGATAATGCGAGCTACAAAAAGAATCATGCCAAGTTTGTTTGTGCATATCAGTTAATCTTTCTCCTAACTGCCGAATAATCATACCTGCATCACCAACAGTTTGTGTTATCCACACAAATGAAAAACCTCATCTACACAATATAGTTCTAATGTTGGACACCCAATTACATTTTCCATTTTCATCTATTTTTTTCGTAGTACATAACATTGATATGGATACCGATTTACTTTCATTTGCAACAACTTAATCCAATACTTAATAAATCGTACTTGAGTTAGTATGAGCATTTCACATCTACCAGTCTCACCAAGCATAGCATTGTTAGATGCAAACTTTCCCACTCTTAAGTATTGCTTAAAATATGTAGTTTGCACTTGCTCTATTACACTTTCACTTGCGTATAATAAAACAGGAGCAATTTTCTTATCAAATATTTCACAGGCTGTAGTGAATGAGATATATCTGTTCTTACTAAATAAATGAAATACAGAAGCCATTGCTTTAGAGTATTACAAGCGCTTGACCAAGAGAGCCTTGAGGAGAATATCAACCCTAAGTACTTATAATATGTGACACTTTTTAGTTGTTTACCCCCAAAGTACCATTTCTCGTTTCTCCGTCATGTACCACCGTTTTTTAATACTGTTATATCTGTTTTTTTTTCTGTATTCACTTCAAGAGTCCATTTTTTCACAAACATCATCTAATACATTCAATTGTCTTTGCAAACCTGCTACAGTAAATGAAAACAGTGTAACATCATCTGCAAACAATAGCATCATTATGTCTTTTATATCTTGGCTTATGAATATTTCATGATTGCATTTCTTATACATTTCAATTACAAGTTCATTTATAAAAAAAATATGAATAGCACAGGGCTTAAAACACAACCATGAAGTTTCAAACTGTTGCGTGATGCCATCTTCAGATTTTACACAAGCTTTAACTGATGAATACATACTCTTCAATATGTTAAACATTTTGCCATGGCAACCTTTAAGAGGGTAAGATTCTTTATGGATAACAACTTCTTTATTGCATATGATGCGACGTTTCGGTATGGATCCTTATACCGTTGTCAAGCAAGAGTGGAGTAATACATCACAGAACAGACTTATATACATGGACAGGGATAAAGTAATAACAACAGGTAGGTATGAATCAAAGGTGGGGGATTAACAACAACAATGGGTGGTAGTAATGATGAGACAATAAGAGGAAGCCAATAGTGGCTGTAGCTGTGACAAAGTATACATGGCTGATAGGGTAGTTAGTAATGGTAGCTGGTGAGCTCTAAGCTGTTATTTTTATGAGTTCATTGTAAACACTTTACCAATAACATTTAGCAACGAGACCCCTCTGTAATTATTCGGATTTGATCTGCTTCCAGATTAAATAGAGGGACAACCATTCCAATATTCCACACCTCGGGAAAGTGACCTGTATCTAACATCTTATTAAACAGTAAGTGCAGGTATTTAGTAACAGTTGTAGTGTCGGCTAACTTAAGAAATTCTGTTGGAATACCATCTTCGCCAGGAGTTTCGTTGCAGCATACCAATACTATCTTCAATTTCTTTTACTGTGATTTGACCTGTTAATAGTTCATCAGTAAGGGTCAAGTTATTACAATTGTCACAGGAATGAGAATGTAAGAAATCAGATACAGTTTCATCAAAAACATTGGTCCCACTGCCTGGCTCAGGACAAAGTAATGATGTGAAGTACGATAATCAGATATCTGGAGAAATGCCACTTTGTATTCTCCTACCACATCAGGGATTTCAAAGACTTCCAAAAGGATTTACAGTCTCCCTACCTTGCTGCAATGCATATATCATCCGCAGTTTTCTTATCGTAATTATCATTTTTAAGTTGACAGCACCTCTTAAATTCTTTGCTGATAAGTATTTATTTAAATTTAACTGACACTTAAATTTACGGAAGATAGATAATGCTTTCTGCTTAGCGTTTTTTTAATACGACAGTCCTGATCAAACCACGGCGGCTGTTCTCTTTGTTTATTTAGGCTGGTATTGAACAATGACCTAGTTGGGGAACAATATATCAAAATATCACCCATCTTCTTCGCAGCCTGGTTAATATCGACATCTAGTAATGTTACAAAATTGTCAAATATACTTGACTGGATGGTTTGCATGAGGCAGTTATTGTATTCTGTGACAAAGGCGTCAGGGAGTCTGTATCTCGGTACACGGGTTAGAACAGGAGCATCTGTACACGCAGAAACATCAGAATCTAGACCCGAAAATAGGCTGGATAAGACGACAACAATCGGCGTATGGTCCGACTCAGTGCGCTCAGAAATCTTGCAAGTAACCGAACATCTCAGTGGACAGAATACAACAGTCCACAACACTTGTACCCATATCGGAAATGTATGTATACAAACGAGAAGCAGTTGGGTTGCAACGCCCCTTTGCAATGGGTATACCAAACAGTTTACACAGTTCAAGCAAGCATCTGCCATATTTATTTGACTGTAATATCATCTTCTGAGTTTCGAGGTTTTTCAAAACTGTCCGTGTTATATGTGTCACCAAATAGAAGGTATTCACTGCTATCGTCAGTAATAAAGTCAGGATCTGGCCCAGTTCTCGCATTTAGGTCACCGCATAAAACAAATTTGATGGAATCCCCGTAATCACGCTTAATATGCAACAGTTTGTTTTGCAGACGGTTGGCACCATTCTCTTCAGATTTGTCATACGCAGGAGATTTTTCCGGATGTATGCATGTGAATACAAGAAATATATTTTCACTAGTCTGGGGAAACCGATTATTAACTACCGTCAGTATAATAATATTATCCCAGTGTGCATATACCCTTTCTAAAGCATTTTCAATGCCTTGGCGGATCATCACACACATGCCACCAGACGGCCTACCTCTAGCCTACTGTCGTTTTGCGTTACAGTAGTGAAGTACAAACCCGGTAAATGCTTCCCCTGGTGCAGTTGACCTTTCAGTGCACATGGTTTCAGGAAAACAGAAAATTGTATTTTAGGCAATAAACCACACACATTCCAAGCACATAGAGAAACGTTATCAACATCATGAACACGTTTTGATTTTTGTGAGTTCGCAACTGGACCGCTGTCCTATGTGGTAAGGGTGTGTACATCCTGGTCAGCAGGGGACCTTGCAGCTGCTGCATCACCTTGCCCGTCCCTGCTGTAGTTGTCTGGGGGTCTTTTGTTGGGTTTCCAGTTTCGGCGTTGACCTGTTTGGAACAGCGACTCGCTCTCTTCATCATAAATGAACACTTTCCCCTCAAATATAAGTTTGTCGTAGCTCCTGAAAGAAATCTTGTTCTCTTCTCTGGCTTTCTTCATGAACGGAACAAGACATGACCTTAACCATCTACTCTCTCAGTGTAATCGTCAGAGACTCGGTGCTCTCTATCCTCCTTTAAACAGTCCCTCTCAGATTTAAGAATGGTTGACTTGTCCTTATAGTTGGCAAATTTCACAATAATAGGACGGGTGCCAGTCTTTGAAGGAATGCGATGAGTTCTTTGTATTGGCATGTCCTCAGCTGGCTTTATGTTAAGTTTGTCTTTAATAAAGGTTCTCACTCTGGATTCACTTGCATCCCAAGGTTCACCTTTTGAATCAAGGACTTCGTGAAACAAAATATTATTTCGCCTGGATTGAGTCTCAGTTTTGTCCGTTTTTACTTCTAAATACGAAATCCTTTTTTTAGTTCACTATTTTCATCTGTCAGTGCTGATAGTTTGTTTTCGTATTCACTTGTAAACACATCGCGTTTATTGCTAAGGGAGGTAGTTTGTTCCTGGATAGCTTTCACCGTTAAAGCGAGATCGGCCATGACCGACGGATTTGAGTCGCTTTCAATTGTCAAACACTCTCCACTCACATTCTTAGTTGAAAGTAGTGTCTGTACTTTATCAGACTGAGGGGGGTAACGAAGGGGGTAACGAGGCCCTGGGTTCATTTCTATGTCGCCCGACACAATCAGCAGACAAAATGACAACAACACAATTCGCAGTCCAATCCCTATGCCGCCGGTGAGCCGTATATCGGGGGCCACACGCCTGCCTGTCCTGACTCGTGGACAAAATGTAACAATTTTGAGTCTCCAAACTTTAGTAGAGGCACCCATATTTAAGCATAGGATGCACAATACACTTATTACCAATCGTAACCGGTCTTATTGGCTCAATAACTCACTTTAAAGATGTATGGGGCGTTTTTGTCGCTGTTGATGTGAGTGACTTCCACCCTTGACGACAGGTGACATGGAAAACAACAAAAAACATTACGTCATATACCCAGATGACCTAATGGTTATGTTGTACAAATCCAAGACAAGTCGCGAAACTAATCTTAGGTGTTACCCTAGTGATGGGAGATAGACGCTGGTCAGGAATACAAAGTGCGGCTTATCGAAGTCGACGTCTATAGGTCGGAAATACAGGTAAATGTTGTGTTGAGAAGAATACATGACCTGAGTAATCAGACTAACGGCCTCTGTATCAGGTAAATGCATAACAATCTTGCTCCTCTCTCACCACGTTTCCGTCGATTTATCAAAGTGAGCGTTCGACATGTATCCACCTTACCTTGCTATACATGTAACGCTGCTCCCACCCTCCTGTGAGGCTGCACACTACCTGTAGTACAGGGTAGGCCGCTCCAAGTTGTGTGTCGGGACATGCCTTCATGCGGGTCTCGGCGCGAGTGTAATCAGGAAAGACTGTTACTTGCGTAACATCGGAATTGAAAATCTTGTGTCAGTGTAGTCTGCGTGACTCACATTACAACGGCCGAAGGTGCGACAGGTGCGCTCTCTGTTAAATTATTTAGGCCGCCTCTATCGTCATGTGACTGAACATTTAAAACCTCACAACAGGTTAAAAATACACAGTCTCCGTTTAACATGGCGACGTAGGTAACACGTATGAAGTAGGCTGACATCAGAATTTATACTGAAGATATGGGCGTTTTGTGAATAAAGTGTTATTATGCATAGGCAGCTATTAATTCTGTTTCGAGAGAATGAGTTCAGATTGTGTTGTGGCAGGGATATTCTACAACAGGGATGGGTCACTCGCTTGATTGCTTTACCATGTGTACTAATTAACGTGTGCCTCGTCATGCTCCAACGCACACGATGACTTGGCTCGTTTCCAGTGTAACTTCAGTTGTGTTTAACCAGGGAGACTATATAGAGTATGTACGTTGTAGATTATCCCTGGTTTAACAGACCTTCAGCCAGTTTATTGTATCAGTCGGAATTTTACAAGGAATGAATGAATGAATGAATGAATGAATGAATGAATTATAGTAAGAATTAAGAGCAAGGATTATGTGAGTGAAGGAAAGAATAAATGATGCACCGCCTCCTTCCCTCCCAAAACATATTTAAGAACGCAAAAGTATCACGAGAACACGTGTTAACATCAGCTGTCCTTTTAAAAAATCTACTTTGAAACATTTTTGTTTCCATTAATAATTTATTCAGATATCTTATTGCGTGTGGGGAATGGCATTAACAATAACAAAATGTTAACTGACACTGTCACACTGCCCTCAAAAATAAAGTGTAAAGCTCCCACAAAAGCGTTCTAAAACACCTTTCCAGTTTTGTCAAATAATAAGATCAACAAGAAAGAAAGAAGTTATGGAACTATAACCCTCAAGCGTCAATGGCGAATCAGGTCAAATCGGCAACATGTCATATTTTTCACACACCTCAAATACACCCTAACCTTATGATACTATCACTGTTACTTGCAAACACATTTCACCTGATAGTATATTCCCTCATATGAATTGAAGGTGTATGTGAAAGATGTTTTTGAGGAAGTAACTAGGAAAGATCATATTTTTCACACATCTCAAATACACCCTAACAATTTAAGTCATAAAACTCTCAGTGTTGCTTGCAAATACCTTTCAACTAAAGGTATGTTCTCCTTCTAAAAATGAAACGAATGTGTGAAAGACGTTTTTATCGGCACAGTTTAGCCAGTGAGCTATAACATACCGACTTGAAACTTTACTACAGATCTACTGTCCTAATACGGACACTAATACCAATTATTTGACTTGAGCTGAAGTGACAAAATAGTTAACCTATCTTCTACATGTCAGATTTCAGTTGTTATAACACTCAGCGAACTTAATCAGCTGTTGAAAATAAACCGGACTCTATCTCAAATACTACGCTGCCACCATATTGGCTACAGTGGTTACGTAACGACCCGAGACATACGTTCAGCGGCTTTTCGAGGAGTTTCTTCTCCCCTTCTATATAGGCTCCCTGGTTGTGGTGACGATTAGCCAGCAGTATGCAGAATAATGTCGGAATTACCAAGCCACCAAAATCCTACTTAGAACAGATCAACCTATATTCGTGTCAAGAGACGACTAACGGGACCCGGGGGTGAGTATCGCTGACGTGCTTGATGAGTCATCGTGTCCTAGTTGTGTAAACTGTCACTCATGGTGTCAATCACGCGATTGTCTGATCCAGACTCGATTATGCACGTCAATACAGTGGGAATTACATCAGACACTGGTCATTTATATCACTGACTGTCGGGTTTGGAAAAAAAAATACATGTCTAAAATACAAGTGGGGACGTGACTGTTTCATCTGGTATTAAACATTTTTAGCAAATGTCATCACTCGTTGACATTTTATAGGAGAGAAAATGATCGACAGATGCAGACTGAGTTATTCTTTAAAGGGGAAGTGTACACGAAATAATTCCAGTTCCATATGAAACCAAATGGAATTTTGTCGATAGCTAACATCAATGATTGAAAACATACACTCATTTCTTACAATGAAATTATTACCCTCGATATAAGTGCTGAAATGTTATGTCATTATGAGACTTTTGTCGAGAAAACCAGGCCAGAGTTACCCCCCTTTGATTATGATTTTGTATATCAGTGCAACAAAAGTGTGTAAAAATACGCAAGAAGTATTAGAACTGAAAATGTGAGCAGCAGTAAGATTGATCAGGTGTATATTCAATCATAAAACTTGTCTTCCAGTGAATATCCTGAAACACGTGATCATGTTTATACAATTCGAAGACGAAGGGATCTCTCAGTGTATGAGAAAATATACGGTATAAAATATAAGTGTGGCTTTATCTACATTTCAAACATGTGTTGTTGTTTTTTTCCAAGAATGGCATTTGTTTTCACATCCGGTATATATGGCCCGTTATTGGTTGCAGACACCATTTGTCATTCTATTTTAACCTACGTGAGGAGATCAGACATTAGTGAAAGAAAGCTGATAGCGAATTTTATTATCCAAAACTGTGATCCACAGGAGATATCGCTTGTGTTAGATCAAACGATATTTCCTAGGAAATATCTTTTCCGCAACATTATCAGTGATTCTCGATTCATGGACTATGTTTCATAATGGGAATTCTATTAAACAACAACAAGAATACCGGCGTTCACAATGAAACAGATTATCTTATCCCCACAACCCAACTACATTTGTACTTCTTCAGTATCTTATGTGATATACCTGCATTAAAAAAGGATGTGTTTCTTGCATATAGATATATCTGTTTGATCATAAAATTTGTCAATTCAACTAAAAAACCCAAAACACTTACACTGGTTCAAAATTACTAACACTTATCACGATTCGTTTATTTGGGCTTCAAGAGAACCAACTTACAATACAGTCAAATCTCGTTACTCCGACCATTTATCCGATAATCGACTTTATCGGACGCCTTTGTTGGTAACGTATTGAATAAACGTAACTTAGTCTCATTTATTTAGTCCGACATCCTCGTTAACCTGATATGTCGGAATAACTTTCGCAATATCGACTTTCATACCGTTAGTACTTTCCTAATGTCGCCATTGTTCTACGCAAATTGCAGGCCCTGCAGTATTTATTACTTCACAGATCACATAGCACACTTGTATGTATGTATGTATGTATGTATATATGTATGTATGTATGTATGTATGTATGTATGTATGTATGTATGTATGTATGTATGTATGTATGTATGTATGTATGTATGTAGGTAGGTAGGTAGGTAGGTAGGTAGGTAGGTAGGTAGGTAGGTAGGTAGGTAGGTAGGTAGGTAGGTAGGTATGTATGTATGTATGTATGTATGTATGTATGTATGTATGTATGTATGTATGTATGTATGTGTAGGTATGTATGTATGTATGTATGTATGTATGTCTGTATGTATGTATGTATGTATGTATGTATGTATGTATGTGTGTGTGTGTGTATGTATGTATGTATGTATGTATGTATGTATGTATGTATGTATGTATGTATGTATGTATGTATGTATGTATGTATGTATGTAGGTATGTATGTATGTATGTATGTATGTATGTATGTATGTATGTATGTATGTATGTATGTATGTATGTATGTATGTATGTATGTATGTATGTAGGTATGTATGTAGGTATGTAGGTAGGTAGGTAGGTAGGTAGGTAGGTAGGTAGGTAGGTATGTTGGTTGGAGGGGGTAGTTTCTCTTGAGATCACTTTATGTCCAGGTGCCTATAGCAGATTATAAAACTGTTTGTGGATCCTGAAATTTTAAACGTTTTGGAACATACTGACTGGATGTTGTAGAATTATGGCATCAATTCATATTTCCACATCAAATCCATGCAACTTTTAACAGGCTTTATTGAAATAGATAAACGCACATCAGTTTTCCTCTTAAACACATACATTGTGAGACATTATTGTATCATCATAGTGTATAATCTAGACCACACAGAACACATTGCTTACATAGTCATTTTCAAGTACTCATATATGTCTGACTGATGGATTGGTGCTTTCTGTAAGTTAGACGTAGCTAATGTTCCTTGTATCGACGCTCTTATGCTGTGAGGTAACAACTTGAAGCGTCAACATGTGTCTAAAGTAAATCTGCAGACTGCAGACACGATATTGTGACATGAAACTGACCACACAGATAACGAGAATGTATCGCACATACTGTAGCTGGAATATATTGCAAGATCATTGGTATGAAGCACGTAACTGGGACTGTCCGTCCGACTGTGCATCTGTGTTAAAGTACATCACTGTCACGAACACCAATAATGTTTTGAATATGTTCCACCACTGGTAGGTGTCCACCCATACAAGCCAGATGATGGACGCCAAACCCTCTTCCGTCAACTAGTGTCAGGTCTGCTCCTCTGTTAACGAGTAGGTCAAACACGTCCTTGTGTCCACATGCGGCTGCCATCATTGCCGGTGTGCTCTGAGACTGTCCTCTACTATTAACGTCAACAGGTTCCTTTGACAAGATACGTTCAACAATGTATTTGCTTCCTCCGATACAGGCCATGTGAAGGACAGTGTTTCCATCTTTATCTTTCTGGGACATGTCACACCCGTTGTTCACAAGTAAATCAAATATGTCTCTTTGTCCATTCTTTGCTGCAAACATTACAGGTGTCATTCGGTTTTGTCCACAACTGTCGATATTAATAAGATGCCCTGTCACAATATGCTTTACTATGTCAACGTGGCACCGAGAACAGCTTGTATGAAGGATATTGTTTCCATCGTGACAGGTTTTGTGTATGTCACACTGTTTACTCACTAGCAGCTGAAATACGTCTGTATGGCCAGACTCAACAGCAAGCATCACTGGAGTCTTCCCCATACTGTCCTCTCCATCCACAGAAACAATGCTTTTATTGAGGATGTGTCGAACCATGTCAACATTTCCTTTAACACATGCCATGTGCAGGATATTTTTCCCGTTCTCTTCCACTATTGGCAAGATGCACCCCTTACTTACAAGCAGTTCAAAGACTTGTACATGACCAAAGTTGATTGCAAACATCAGTGGAGTCTTTCCGTTAAGTCCCCTGCTGTTAATATCAACATTGACGTTGGAGAGGATATGCTTCACAATCTCCACATTTCCTCCGATACAGGCGATGTGAAGGATGTTGTTTCCATCTGAGTCAACAGTTGTAAGATCACTTCCGTTCTTCACAAGTAAGTCAAACACTTTCCTATGTCCAAACCTTGCTGCCGCCATCACTGCTGTCCTCTCACAGTGTCCTGTGGTGTTTACGCCAACTACTTTCTTTGACAAAACATATCTCACTACCTTCAAATGTCCTTTGATGGAAACCACGTGAAGCACGGTGTAACCGTCATCATCTGTCAGTGACAGGTCACCACCTCGTTTCACAAGGAGGTCAACTAGTTTTCGGCGTCCACCCTCAGCAGCTATCATGACTGGTGTCCAGCCATACTCTCCTCTGCTGTTTGTGTCCACCAGTTCGTGAGATAAAATTTGTCTGACTTGAGCAAGGGTCCCCCTTCTGCAGGCACTATGCAGCATGGTGTCCTTTCTGCGACTGCCATCCAGATTTGCGGCTGAAACTACACGGAATTTATGCAACCTTAGCCGTAATAATACCTCTTTGAGTGATAGGGAAATAATTATTGTAACTGAAACTAACTGCCAGTGCAGCTTTATGTTATACAGACTACGACAGTGTGGACAGTTGCACTCTTTGAAGAATGTACCACAGTGGTACTGACAAAGACACATGTATTGAAATTACATTGGCAATGAAAGGCATTGGAAAACAATGGCGAATTCTTTACAATTGGCGCTAAATATTTGACAGGTGTCATCTTGAGAGTGGTAAAAGTACTCGTGGAGAAACTGGACGACAAACAAGGATAAAAGTATTAAATATTGGAATTAGTTACTTAGAATGTATATTTCACTCCATCTGTTATGTTGTTATGAATTGCATAAATTACATCTTGAACATAGTAATCATCATCCTTTACAATACAGTTGTACGCTGGGTCATATAAGGTGAACTACAGAATAAACTTAATACCCGGAAGTAGTCTCTGGCCAACCTCAGGGTCAGGGTGACCTATAAACAACAATTATAACAACATGACATATGTGTTGTATGGTTTTATGCTGCAGTTCTACAACAGCCATGCATATACACCTGTTATATTCTAGATGTTCTGTTATAATGCTGAATATATCAAAGCACGTGTACAATGAAAGACCTCATAAACGCAGCCTCCTGATGCCACATTGTTATTTAATCAGTAACGGAAATTCTGTTCGGGAAATACGTATAGCCTTAATGACAGATTAAACAAAAAGTAAAACACAATGATATGAGTCACGTTGATGTTGTTATTATAAGGTTACAAGCTATACAGTCACTCACCCTTCTTTTCATGTCTGAAAAGAAACATGAAGGCAATTCATGAGAAAAACTCTCATAAAATGAATGTATTATTCATATCAATTTAAGTATAGATAGATAGATAGATAGATAGGTAGATAGATAGATAGATAGATAGTTAGAACCTGTCTTATGATATCCTGAATTAATATAACAATATGTTATCTTTACTCAAAGAAAACGTGAAAGGTTCCAGGGCATTGTGCCACTACTACTTTTATCTGGAATTTTCCTTGGCGAAACAACGAAATTAAATTTGCTTTTATGAAATATTTCACATTTTAAAAGTGCTAAAACTTACTTACCTTAGACAGATGATTACTGCAATGAAAATGACGACACCCACTGTGACCGCTACTGCCACGGAAATAGCAAGGACTGATTTATCTGATGGAGGTTCTGTGGTAGTAGTCTTCGTAGGCTCATTGCTCTCTGTACCTACTGTGAATATAAGGTATTGTCATTCATTACGGCACCAATGCACACATACCGTGATAAATGTTGACAGCAACAAAAACCTCCTGTGTTATATATAATGACAACAATACGAGCATACCGTGATTCATCTCAACACTAATAATAATACCATGTAGTTTATCATGACACCAGCGAGAATGTATGGAGCTTCATAATGATAATTGATAATGCCACACCGCAAGAAAATCCTTATTTGACGGCAACACTCCTGATATTGAAGCTATTAAATATCCGCTACCTGACGTTGTGTCTTCTTCGGGAGTCACAGTTGTTGTGCCAGGAACTGAAGTCAGGAGACGGATGACAGTTAACAAAGGAAGAAGTGAACAATGGTCTGGCTCTTTGTCACCAAGTAAACACAGAACTTCATTTGGGCACACTTCACTGATGTAAACAGATGTGTTTCAAATAGTGCAAAAAGGTCTTAGTTGTCTTGTTGATTTAATACGTTACTATCAGTACACGTGGAATACATTTCAGATGTATCAACACATACACTATCTTCGTTCGCACCTTCAATCGATAACAGAAGCTATGACCACACCCAAAATATGTTGTGCTTACCAGTGTCACAGAAAGGGCCAACATAGTTATCAATACAGCCAAGGGTGCAGTGCCCATTTTGCTGATTACAGACACTTCCCAAGCAGCTAGTGTTGCATGTTTGATTGCAGTAGTTGCCATGCCAGCCTCTGATGCATCCTTCAGGACATATTCCGCTGCTCAAGTCACAGAATCTGTCCAATCTGTTCAGTGGAACAGCGCATTGTGAAGGACAGGACTTGTCACACAGTTCTCCAAATGAACGAATGTTGCATTCGGCATCACTGAAAGCAGTAACTGCTGAACAAAAGGAAAGACGCATAGAATGATTATATCGAAACCCAAATAAAGGTTTTCGTACAAATAAGAACATTTTCATAAAGCGTTTGTCTATTTTGTAACGCTATGCGATAGTTATATTGCATGTTGCATGGAAAGACAAAATTCAATCATCTTACACTCCCCAGATATCATTTCATAGAATGGATACCAAGACTTGTCTTCAAACGGCAACGTCTCGAGTCCACTCAACACACAAGGGTTAATGACAATAATATTGTCCCAAGAAACGGATACATGACCATGTGTATAAATGTTGGGATGTCACAATTGTTTAGAAAATGATTACAGAGCAAAAGGGGAAACACAGAAGAACGTGTGTGGTTGGATTCATGTAAATCGAGAGTTCAGTGTATGAAATAACGTCTGCCCGGCGGCCCGATGCTTGCTAGGTATATGGCTGGATTCATGTAAATCGAGAGTCCAGTATATGAAATACCATCTGCCCGGCGGCCTGCTGCTTGCTAGGTATATGGCTGGATTCGTGTAAATCGAGAGTCCAGTGTATGAAATAACGTCTGCCCGGTGGCCCGCTGCTTGCTAGGTACATGGCTGGATTCATGTAAATCGAGAGTCCAGTGTATGAAATGACGTCTGCCCGGCGGCACGTTGCTTGCTAGGTATATGGCTGGATTCATGTAAATCGAGAGTCCAGTGTATGAAATAACTGTGGCCCGCTGCTTGCTAGGTATATGGCTGGATTCATGTAAATCGAGAGTCCAGTGTATGAAATAACGTCTGCCCGCTGCTTGCTAGTTATATGGCTGGATTCATGTAAATCGAGAGTCCAGTGTATGAAATAACTGTGGCCCGCTGCTTGCTAGGTATATGGCTGGATTCATGTAAATCGAGAGTCCAGTGTATGAAATAACGTCTGCCCGCTGCTTGCTAGTTATATGGCTGGATTCATGTAAATCGAGAGTCCAGTGTATGAAATAACTGTGGCCCGCTGCTTGCTAGGTATATGGCTGGATTCATGTAAATCGAGAGTCCAGTGTATGAAATAACTGTGGCCCGCTGCTTGCTAGGTATATGGCTGGATTCATGTAAATCGAGAGTCCAGTGTATGAAATAACGTCTGCCCGCTGCTTGCTAGTTATATGGCTGGATTCATGTAAATCGAGAGTCCAGTATATGAAATGACGTCCGCCTGGCGGCCTGCTGCTTGCTAGGTATATGGCTGGATTCATGTAAATCGAGAGTCCAGTGTATGAAATAACGTCTGCCCGGCGGCCCGATGCTTGCTAGGTATATGGCTGGATTCATGTAAATCGAGAGTCCAGTATATGAAATAACATCTGCCCGGCGGCCTGCTGCTTGCTAGGTACATGGCTGGATTCATGTAAATCGAGAGTCCAGTGTATGAAATAACGTCTGCCCGGTGGCCCGCTGCTTGCTAGGTACATGGCTGGATTCATGTAAATCGAGAGTCCAGTGTATGAAATGACGTCTGCCCGTCGGCACGTTGCTTGCTAGGTATATGGCTGGATTCATGTAAATCGAGAGTCCAGTGTATGAAATAACTGTGGCCCGCTGCTTGCTAGTTATATGGCTGGATTCATGTAAATCGAGAGTCCAGTGTATGAAATAACGTCTGCCCGGCGGCACGTTGTTTGCTAGGTATATGGCTGGATTCATGTAAATCGAGAGTCCAGTGTATGAAATAACGTCTGCCCGGCGGCACGTTGCTTGCTAGGTATATGGCTGGATTCATGTAAATCGAGAGTCCAGTGTATGAAATAACGTCTGCCCGGCGGCACGTTGCTTGCTAGGTATATGGCTGGATTCATGTAAATCGAGAGTCCAGTGTATGAAATAACGTCTGCCCGGCGGCACGTTGCTTGCTAGTTATATGGCTGGATTCATGTAAATCGAGAGTCCAGTGTATGAAATAACGTCTGCCCGGCGGCACGTTGCTTGCTAGGTATATGGCTGGATTCATGTAAATCGAGAGTCCAGTGTATGAAATAACGTCTGCCCGGCGGCACGTTGCTTGCTAGGTATATGGCTGGATTCATGTAAATCGAGAGTCCAGTGTATGAAATAACGTCTGCCCGCTGCTTGCTAGTTATATGGCTGGATTCATGTAAATCGAGAGTCCAGTATATGAAATGACGTCCGCCTGGCGGCCTGCTGCTTGCTAGGTATATGGCTGGATTCATGTAAATCGAGAGTCCAGTGTATGAAATAACATCTGCCCGGTGGCCTGCTGCTTGCTAGGTACATGGCTGGATTCATGTAAATCGAGAGTCCAGTATATGAAATACCATCTGCCCGGCGGCCTGCTGCTTGCTAGGTACATGGCTGGATTCATGTAAATCGAGAGTCCAGTATATGAAATAACATCTGCCCGGCGGCCTGCTGCTTGCTAGGTATATGGCTGGATTCATGTAAATCGAGAGTCCAGTATATGAAATAACATCTGCCCGGCGGCCTGCTGCTTGCTAGGTACATGGCTGGATTCATGTAAATCGAGAGTCCAGTATATGAAATAACATCTGCCCGGCGGCCTGCTGCTTGCTAGGTATATGACTGGATTCATGTTAATCGAGAGTCCAGTATATGAAATAACATCTGCCCGGCGGCCTGCTGCTTGCTAGGTATATGGCTGTATCACAATCATATGTTATAGCCCGCCCCATGGGCAAATGCATTTTCAATTTGTTTACATTTGTCGATCTAGTTGACTACAGAAAATATTTCAAGCATAGTTTACAAATGTGATAACTGAACGATGTCTGTACCGATCATGATCAATTAAACCATACCTTCCACAGAGCAGCCTACCCATTTATCTACCACTAAATGTGATTGGTCTAGGGAATTCGAATCCATTCTTTTCTGCTTTTCTGATTCAGATGGCATTGACAGTAAACGAATCAACAGTGACCCACAAGTTATGATTTTATTAAATCTGCTTCTGCACATGTTTATGTTTACCTCACTACAAGTAAGTCATTAATTAATCACATTATTTCAACACCTTATATCAGCTTCCCATTTTAAATACAGGAATGGTCACACGTCAAAAGGGCCAGCAACGTTTTCCAGTTATAAGTATCTTAGGAGTTAGTATTTTACTGGAACACGTCACAATTTAATTCTGGACTCACAAAAGTCCAGAAACTCTCTGCACTGTGGCCATTCTCTCACAAGAGATTTGGCAAAAATAAACATGCAGCTGTTATGAATATGTGCTAAGGATGAAGAAATGAAAAAGTGTTTTTTCGAAAACTGAAAATTTAAACTCCCTCGTCCATGGGCGTACCCATGGGCGAACAGTGACCCATGGGCAGGACATGGGCGAGAGTGTTTAATTTCGTCCAGAATGAATGTTTTGGAGGTTGTACATGACTGAAAAAATGTTAATAAGTATCATGACACAAATTTCAGCTCGGTGTGACTTGACTCCGCTAACTGACAGCGATTTAAAAACAATCTCGCCCATGGACGAGAATATTCACTTTCACTGAAAATACATGTTTTTTTCCATGTTTTGCAGTTTTTAAATAAATGAAAGTATATTTATTAGTGCCGTGACACGAACATCTGCTTTGTTTGACTTAATTCTGCTAATTTAGAGCGATTTAAAAATATCATTTGGCCCATGGGTGAGAATATTCACTTTTACTCAAATTACATCTTTTTGCATGCTTTGGTGCTTTGTGTTTCTTTTGTGAGAGGTTTTGCAAGGTCATTAGCTCACGACTGATGGTGCGTGACGTCCTCGACAGAAAGTGACAGTATTTTGAGTTCTTTACTTAATTACCCAGTTGGGGATCCTTAATTACTTATTTGTTCTTAAGGAGCACAGACCATGTATTCTATATTAAAGTGGTAATTGGCAAATGTCAGTAGGACTGACAAGACATATTTCAATACAGTTTAAAGATCTCACAACGCTGTTTATTAATGTGTCCCAGCATAGTCTTTATGTCACTGGAGTAAGGACTTTCACAAATAACTTCAACTTCATAGCTCTACCTATGAAGATCTGGAGTAGAACAGGGCTTCAGCAACCAATGCTTGCCATCAAAGGTGACTGTGCTTGTCGTAAGAGGCAACTAACGGGATCGGGAGGTCAGGCTTGCTGACTTGATTGACATATGTCATCGGTTCCCGATGGTGCAGGTCGATGGTCATGCTGTTGATCACTGGATTGTCTGGTCCAAACTTGATTATGTGCAAACCGCAGCCATATTGCTGGGATACTGCTGAGCGTGACATAGAACTAAACTCACTAAATTAAACTGAAATTATTTGTCATCATAATTTCATCTAAATTTTAACCATATGCTTCCAAAAAGAAAACAAGCAAATGAAAATATTTTCATCCACGAGCGAGGTTAGTCGAATTAAGACCGGAGTGATACTTATAAACACACTTTCATTCATTTACAACCACCAAAACAATAAAAAAAACCCTATGTTTTTGGAGCGGAAGTGCAGATTCTTGTAGTTAGCGGAATTAAGTCAAAATGACTTGAATTTTGTGCTATGATACCTATAAATATATCCTCATTCATTTACAACCTCCAAACCACGGGAAAATATGTATTTTGAGTAAAAAGTAATTATTCTCGCATATTTTTAAACACCCCCTGAATTCGGAAAATTAAATCAAAATCAGTTGCATTTTGTGTCCTGATACTCATAAAGCATTCATTTATTCATTCATTTACATCCTTCAAAACATGGGAAAAGATGTATTTGGAGTAAAAGGAAATATTCTCGCCCATGGGCCAAATGTTTTTCGCCCATAAGTGATATTGTTTTAAATCGCTCTAAATTAGCAGAATCAAGTCAAAATGAGTTGGATGTCATGTCATGACACTCATAAATATGTTTGCATTCATTTACAAAGTGCAAAACATGAAAAAATATATTTTGAAAAAAAGTAAATATTCTCGCCCATGGGCCAAAATGTTTTTCGCCCATGGGCGAGATTTTTTAAAATCGCTCTAAATTAACGGAATTAAGGTCAAAGTCAGTTGATATTTGCATTATGATACTACTTTCGTCCATTTACAACCTCCAAAAGATGAAAAAATGTAATTTGAATAAAAGTGAATATTTTCGCTCGTGGGTGAGATGGTTTTAAAAAATCGCTCTAAATTAGCAGGGTTACGTCAAAATAAGCTGATTTTCGTGTCACTACACCAATAAATATACTTCCATTTATTTAAAACTGCAAAACATGAAAAAAAACATGTATTTTCAGTGAAAGTAATTATTCTCATCCATGGGCAATATGTTTTTTTAAAATCGCTGTCAGCGGAGTCAAGTCACACCGAGCTGAAATTTGTGTCATGATACATATTTTCATTCATTTACAACCTCCAAAACATTTATTCTGGACGAAATTAAACATTCTCGCCCATGGGCCTGTCCATGGGTCACTGTTCGCCCATGGGTACGCCCATGGGCGAGCGAGATTATATTTTGAGTTTTCGAAAGAAACGTTTTACATTTTTTCATCCTTAGCTATGGAATACTGTAAGGGACATTCTCGCGATCTCGCATTCTCGCACTTTTGACATTTTAAGCTTGTTTCCAAAGGTCGAGATCGCGAGAATGTCCTTTACAGTATTCCATACTTTGCTCATATTCATAACAGCTGCATGTTTATTTTTGCCAAATCTGTTGTGAGAGAGTGGCCACAGTGCAGAGAGTTTCTGGACTTTTGTGAGTCCAGAATTAAATTGTGACGTGTTCTGGGTATTTTATGAGTTAGTATTTTACTCGGTATTTTAGGAGTTTCATACACTGATAGAGAACTACTGTCATGGTCATGACATAGCTACTCACAGGATAATATGATGACAATGACGACAAGGAACATGGCGACCTTGTACACTGTAACAGAGGAAATGGTAAACAGGTAAGAATACAATGTGTCCTGCAGAGTACTGTAGGACATTGGGAAGTGGTAACGAGGAAGCAAACTTATCTGCTGTGCAATAGTGAAGATTGTTGGCAGATTGTTTCCTTACCTGCATTTACCTCTTCAGTGTGATTTGTCTTCTATGGTCATGTTTACTAACATGCAAGTATATGTTCAATTCTGGAAACTCTGAGACATTGATGACCCTGTTTGAGGTAGAGGTGGAGTGGAATATAACATAATGTCACCTGTTTAAAGGCCATGAAACATATTTTTACACAGCCTTCCACATGCCAGAACTGAGATACATAAGCAACCACGTTTAGGAGACATAGCGTATGGGTCTGAGATGTTAACAGTAGATACCCCACTACTTGCCACAGGGGTTGCCTAAATTTGGAGAGACACAGCAGTGATGGAGCTAGTTGTAGGGGGTAATAAGGCGGATTTACCGATGTGACTGATCCAAGCTGTCGTACAGGCCTCCACAGATGTATAGAGACTTGCTTAGCGTGTAGTAAGGGTTATTTGTTGTAACAAATACACTGGTGGAAAGGTTCATCACTGATCAGTTCCTATTAGTACAAATTGTAACAGACAATATATTGATGATCACAGAACATGAATCCCTGTTTGTTAGTTGACAGAAACAGTGGAGTAGAACACTGTGGATGCTCTGAGTAAGTGAGTGAGTGACTTAATATTTATTGTCATATCGGCAATATTGCAGCCATATCCTGACGGGAACGGTAAAAAAAACATCAATACATGTATATCAAGAAACCTTAAACTTGCTTGGAACTAAAACCCTGTTGACAGTGAATAGGTAAACCACTAGTATATCACAGATAACAGTTTAACTATGGAGGACAATACAATATAAAAAAGGGTTATAGATTGCCAACAAGGTAGATCACCATGCCAGTGACCATAGTGACAATACAGTACATTTGCTTCCTGCATGGCTCCTAGTTGGATTTACACCATCCCTTAAGCTGTTAGCAATTTTGACATGTCTAGCCGTTCATTAAAACGCACCTGTACTAAGATTAAAAACATGAAAAGTTTTAATTTACTTCGAATGTTTTGGGACTTACGTCGCTCTCGGGAGGACAATAATTTTATCGTATTTTAAGCCCCCTCGAGTATACGACCACTAACAATCTTAGTTACTACGTTAAACTTCCATTCATAAAATATTTATCTATTTACAGCTCAGATAACAAATCTAACCTCTATAAAAATGCAATAATTAAATGAGAGTTCTCATTAATAAGAATATCCTTTAAAGATCGTGATTTAAAATCTTTTCCCCTTGTGATGGAATATTCAACACAGTCAATCAAAATATGCTTCGCTGTGATTCGTTTAAAACAAGGGATGCAGAACGAAGGATCTTTACCTTTCAGTAAATATTGATGAGAAAATCTTGTGTGGCCAATGCATCGTCCTATGATGACCTCCTCAAACCTGGACTGACAACCCAAGTAGGTGTAACCAAAATAGGGTTTTATTTCGTGTAATTTATTGATGCCTACTTGAATGTGTGGATGGTCTGACGTCAGTCATGTGAACTCTCAAAGGAGGGTATTTATTGTACATCAGTAGAGTGATGTGGCGACTGTGGATTTGCAAACACGAGAGGAAATCGGGACAGGTGACTTTCTTACGCTGAGTGACACTGAATTTATTTGCAAAATGCCTCACAAACCAAGCGTAAGATGAGAACACGTGAGTGAGTGAGAATGTATCGTCACGTCGGCAATATTGCGGCCACTTCGTGACGAGAACAATTTAATTCGAACCATTCAATTGAAAATGTAAAAAAAACCCGTGCCGTCGAAGACAGTAAAAAAGCTTGACTATCACATATATGAACATAAATCTAGCACTGAAGATGGGAACAAAATGACGATGAAGAATTGCGAAGATGGGAATTAAAGAAAGAAATATATTCATAATACAAAACCATGGAAAAACTGTCATGGAAGTTATAGAGGTGTCCCGAATCATTACATACAGTGGGTGAGTGAGTGAGTTTTACGACGCACTCAGCAATATTCTAGCTATATGGTGGCATTACATACAACTATAAGCATAAAAAAATCTGACATCGCAAGACTCATTCTCTAGAACCTATTTTGGAAACAGATACAACAAGTTAAGACACGTGTCAGCAATATAAAAACACATGACAACCTATGCTAAACATGTCGGTAGAAGATTCTCTCAAATAGGATCACATGCACAAGGGCTGCCCTGATACTTCCTCGTCAGGCGGGAAAGGCTGACATGTGTAATATGAACAATACGCCACTCAGTAACAGTATGTGGACTTACCGAGCACTAGAGCACTTCACAAATTACACACGTTTCAGTTTGTACTCATGGTCTGCCGGTCAGACTAGATGAATATGTATTAGGAAACATTTCACCTCCGTTTCCCAACACGGCTTGCCCTGGTGGACAAGGACGGATATTGTTGACAGTCACGGAAGAAAGCGTCTTGTATCCATACAACTGTGCACCTTGGATTTCGTTGTTGCATTGAAACTCTATTTTTAGCAATGATTCATGCTTTGAATATGTTGACTTCACTAAGGCACAGCTGAACTACACACTCGGCCCTCATAATACAGTATGTGGATAGGGCAATTCACATAGATGTTTTTAAAATATATATATATCACTATTTTGATCGAAATGAAAGTAAAACCCATATATTCCAATCGTGCATTGTACTTTCAGAACACATATTAACTAGTTTCAACAGGTTACGCTGGTTTCAACTAAACCTGTTGGTCACTTTCGCTTTCAGTTGGCGAGATGTAGTTTACTTGATCGTCAACAGGGACGCTCGTCAGGTGCGTGTATGTGTGCGGGTCTCTGGTGGAACTGCCACATGCTACACCAGCTCCGTCATCTGCGTCAGCTGCTGGTTGTAGGACGTCAGCCAAGACAACCATGTTTCCTATGCCTACCTCAGGGTCTGCTCGTCTCAGAGGTGGAGTCACACACTCCGGTCTGTCCATACCCCCTCCACGGTCTGCCGGTCTCAGAGGTGGAGCCACACACTCCAGTCTGTCCATGGCTACCTCAGGGTCTGTCGATCTCAGAGGTGGATCCACACAGTAAGGTCTGTTCATACCTCCTCCATGGTCTGCCGGTCTCAGAGGTGGAGCCACACACTCCAGTCTGTCCATACCTCCTCCAGGGTCTGCTGATCGACGAGGTGGAGTCACAGGCTCATCTGTGTCCATGTCCTCCTCCCTGATCTCATAGTATCGGTGCAATTGCTGGTAGTCCATGACAGGAGCGTCAGGTTCCAAGGGCGATATTGTAGCAAGGTGTATGCTTTCTGTTTGACTTTCTCTGTTAAAGAAATTATGGAGTCTAGACAATTAAATGGCATACATGTAAACAGCGTTTGTCCAGAGACATATTACGACATCAGAAATCAGTATTACAAATATAAATGCACGAATACGTTTTCCCAGACTTCCATAATCATTAATTAGTGCTACACGGAAGTAACTCATGTGATATGCCCCATGCCGAGTTCGTTTCATTGATGAATCATAGCCGTGGTTGAAATGGTGTGTGTTCACTACGCTATGATATGTGCTCCATGGTTACAGTGGGAGAAGTTCAAGTCGTGAATCTTGTCAACTTGTTTTTGTTTTCAGAACTAACAAAAAAATGAAAGGTTATGACGGTCTGAGTTTCTTCAATTCGTCCTGCCTTCTCACCTTCGTGCTGACATCCCCCTACGGTAACAGAAGTAATACACGCAGACTGAGACCATGACGATCTGTACAATCAGGAGAGAGATGATAAGGTACACCAAATATCCTGATGACTTGATTTCTGGTTTGTTGCTGTTGATTCCATCGTCTGTGAAAGAGAACACGCTCAGGATTTTGACAATGGACATATCATTAACAAACGTAATTCTGTGAACTGTTTCTTCATCTAGTTTATGGTGTGAGAATGGGTTACGGATATCCTGTTTGAATACTTCTAACAAAATGTACACATGAGCATCAATTAAGCACCACCCATTTTCATTCTACAAGAATAACACAACACACTGGTCATTCATGATATGGAAACTAAACATATGCTTCCAATTTCGTTAACTGATCCAGCTAAGTGTCAATCCATCAACTACCAACAGTGCTGCTATTTATGGCTGTAATTTATTGACGATCCAGAACTATGCTCACACAGACAACGTCTGTAGTCCAACGTACACAAATTTTTCAAAGAACGTTCACTGTTCAATCCTAAGCCAACAGTAATGGTGACATCAGTATTTGGCGTACCCTCCCCTCGCACGGATAACGGCTGCGACCCTTCTCCTCATGCTGGAAATCAAACACCGTATGCACATCACTGGAATCCTCTGCCTTTCCTCGTGAAGAGCCGGGGCTAATTCCTGTTGATTTTGAACAGGCGTATCCCTTATTTGAACTTGACGCCCCAGATGGTCCCATAAATGGGTTGAGATCAGGGCTTCTCGCATGCCAAGGTAATCTGTCATCTGCGTTGTTCTGCAAGTTTGCGATAACAGCTCTGGAACGATGGGACTTATCATTATCGTCCATAAATACTAGCTGACTGGCTAGGAGTGGTTATTCAAATAACATCAGCTGCCAGTGCTTCCTGTTGGTATCTCTGACCATTGAGTGTCCTTTGAATGGTGGTAAGATTCAGCTTACAGTCATAGGAGATATACCCATACACCATTACAGAGCCACCTCCAAAGGGTTCAGCTGCATGGATCATCCACTGTTGATAAGCCTCATTATTCCTTCTTCAAACTCGCCAACGACCATCAATCAGTAACACGAAGAAGAAAACGGCTTTCATCGGACCAGTGGATCCTGCGTCATGTCCGTTATGGTTTTGTCGCTTATTAAATCACGCCAAACGTTGAGCCTTGTGTCTATCAGTGAGAAAGGGACGTCTGATTGGACGACGTGTGTCCAGCGAACCTGAGCCTCCTTCTGATGGTGCTGGTTGAGAGACGAACACCCACTCTCCATTGTTCTCTGAGATCTTTGGCAATGGCCATGGGCCTGCGTCTCACTAGGAGAACGAGGGTACGGTCATTACGGGAAGAGCTCTTCCTCGGCCTTCCTGATAGTGGACGATCCTTGACGTAACCAGTGCATGTTTCCTTACAAGGCGACCAATGACAATGTGATTGATTTTCAATCTAGGCCCAATGCTGCGACAGGACAAACCAGCTTCATGCATACAAATAATCTGCCATCTGGTAGTTCCAGAACGCCTACGCCTGGGCACGTAAAAAAAGGTTCAGTTTCAGCACTGTTCACTTATTTATGCGTCGATCAGAAAGCAATGAAGTAGTATAGGTAATGATAGTTCTGGACCACTTTCAAGAAATGTATCTACAAAGCCTTATTTAGTAAATAAGGCTTTGGTTGGGCCATTAGCTCTTGCTACTATTACCCCTACTACAAAAAAGGTTGGCGGTAATTACTGTGCCTTGGTAGGAGGTAACACTGTGCCGTACGGTACGATTAATAATTCTTCTCTTACAAAACCCCTACCCGGCCCATCCCTCAAGTAGTATAAGTTAGGTTCGTCGGCTTTCATATCCACTTTATCTATGTTGTAAGTTTTGACTGACCATATAGGATCGGTGGCTCGCTTACGGCTATCGCCCTCGTGTTCCCCCGGCTGGTATAGATACCTCACTAGGGCCCTATCTGGTATTTGTTTATCCTTCCCACGCAATGGAGCGGCCGACTCTGCAACTATTGATTTTAGTTTGATAGCGTCTGCCGGTTTCTTACCGGTGAGACGGGTGACTTCATGGTTGATTGCCGACACCACCTTGGGTAACCTCGTGACCCATTCAGTCGATCGTTTTCCAGGGGTGGTCATCTCCCTAGCATACTGATAGCCGAACAAGCGCTCAGCCAAAGTCCTATTAAATCTCTCAACTATGGCTTGGCTGCGATGGGCTCTGGCCGTGCCACGCCTGACCTTTGTATCGTGTTTGGTTAGCAGTTGTGACACGGCACCCATGAACTCCCGTCCGGGGTCAACTTGCAGCTCTGTTGGTCACGTCAGTGGGCTGCGTTTGTATATGCGTTCAAATCCTCTGGCTACCTGGGCCGAATCTTTCGTGGTCAAGGGTTCGGCTTCCTTGTAACGACTGGCTACATCCACTACGGTTAAGGCATACTTGTACCTCTTGTCGTGGGGTAGGAACAGTAGGTCTGCCTGGTGAACGCTATTAGGTATGTTAATACCGAACCTCCTTCTAGGCACGTAGCGTGGTGCCGGCAAATAGATCTGCCACAGGGCTTGTTTTTCAAGCCACGCTTTGGCTTCCTCCGGGGGTACTCGCGCTATTTTAGCTAGCTTATCTACTGCGCTAGCTCCTTTCCAGTACCCACGCGGGCTGTAGTAAATAGCCTCAAATTTTTTCATGTCCATACGCGTATGTGTTTATTCCATCAATAGCTATCCAACGTTTCGTGTCCATAGGCGATAGGGACGTCTTGTTTATAGTCAGTCCGTATATCTTATGCCCATCACTTCTAAGTGTGTTCATTTTATGTCTAAAGGTACGGGTCTTGAACAGGGCTTCCTTGAATCTGGCGTGTTTGATGTGTTGTTTCACCACATACTTCTTAACCCCTTTAGCCTTCCGGATCTCACTATTGTCGGCTTTCAGTATGGAGTACATCTTAGGTCTCAACCCTATGTACTCGGCTATGGGCGTGCCAGCACACTCGTCCTTCATCTTACCTAGGACCTTTTTATTTACCGTACTGTGTAGGGTATGGGTCTTAGGGTAATCGCTGGTGTCGTATAAATCAAGGTGTTTTTTCATGTCCTCGTACACGTCCTCGGTTCGAATCTCCATCAGCAGGGAATCCGTGTCAGTGTACAGCACTTCACACCTGTCACCGTACTGTTTCTTGAGCTCGTTGTAGTAAAAGTCGTACATCAGGTGTTTGGATAAATCGAGGATGCTCATCCCCACATAAACAGGCCGGTTGAATTTTATGTGGCTTTTCTTCATGTGTAGGGCAACCAGGTTGTCTGTGAATATCTTACTACGGTTGAATGCCGGACTGGCTATCAATCTCCTGAGCTTGTCTTCCTCACTCGACCGAACCAGCTTCACGGTCACGCGTTTCCTCAGGTTCTCCATAGTCTTACCAAACACCGAGTTGTTCATGAGCTTGTAGAGATTTTTCTCAAAATCACTGGTGGCTTTTTTTCGTAGGTCTGTGTTCATTCTGATGTAGGGCTCCATCCATGGGCTCTGGTCGAACATGAGCACCCTGTGTATTTTGGTCAGCCTCATACCCAACGACAGGTACAGCTGTAGGTTGCGATAGTGAACGATGTACTTGGTCTTATTCATTAAGTTAGGCACGAGTTTTTCAACGTCTGTCACACGCCCACCTGACAAGTTATGTTGGTACTCAGACATCCAGTCTGGGTTAACCCTCATACGTTCGGGGGCCAGGGGGTAGCTGTTGTGCGATGTGTGTAATTCCTTGGGATACTCTAAGTCAACCTCGAGGATATACCCTTTGTTCGAATCTGGTGCAACCTCTATAACATCAACGTGGGGTACCCATTCGAATCCCCCTGTAGGTAGATACTGACTCATGGCCCAGCCGTACAGGTTGTTTGCATCGAGGTAGAGAATGTGATTGGTTGGTTTGTTAGGATCGTAACCTTTCACGTATTGATTATTTGCTTTCGCGTATCGTTTGGATGCCATGGAAATCCCACCTCGCAAGCCTTTCTCAATGAATAGGTGCATGTCGTAATCTGTGAGCAATTCCAAATTAACTCCGGTCTTTTTAAGCAAGGCGTCCCACGACAGACCTGGGCTGGTGTAATACCATGCGGGGTCGAGTTTATACTGCTTTAAACAGGTCCGCCTGAACGTTTCAAACACGTCGGCTAACAGCAGTACATCTGTCCTCAAGTACAGGTCGTGATAATCACCCAGGTTCTTACAACCCAGTTTATTCCATACGTTAGTCGCGTGCGAGTAATCATCTCGTGAGACGGGCGCCTCATTCAGCTTGCTATAAAAGCAGTCAATAGGGGGTAGTCTGGTCTCGGTGAACTTGGCCCAACTATCCATGTACTCATAGGGGTACACACCCTTCCTCATAAGCAGGGGTCTAGTCTCGGCGTCTGTGTATCGATCGGTGATAGGGAAGGTATTGTTGGCCTTGACCAGACTGTCGAGTGACGACAGGAGGAACTGAAACGAGTCAATGAACCTAAGTCCGTTTAAGCTGAAGGAGATGTATCTCTCCATGTTGTTGGGGATGCACGTTATATTACCATCGATTTTCGCGATGGCCTGCATGATCAAGTGTGAGTCGTACCCTCTCAAGTTGTGAAAGACAACGGGGATGTTTATTGTCCTAGGGTTGATTTTAAGCTTGAGGTTGCACGCGCTGTGAGCGGCGCCTCTATACTTACCAGTTATGTGGCAGTGATCTCTCACCGAATCACCGTTAAGTGGTGAGTCGCACACGTGACAGTTAGTGCTACTAGCGTGAGCTAGCCTGTCGACTCGGGTCATACGCATGGGAGCGATTCTATACAATGCATTCCTAATAATTTTTTCTTCCTCCTGCAAACACTTTAGAAACCTTTCAGCCGCGTCAGGGCCCCTATACACTACCGGAGCTTTCGTTTCCCCGTCACAACGGACGACAATGTATCCAAACGAACAGGCTTTATGCTCTTGTGTCTTGTGGGTAAAGGTACCGGCGGCACCACTGGGGTGTGTGGGGGATTCCCCCACAACTAAGGCTTCGAAGTCGGCGTATATAATATAAGGTACAGACATTTGGTTCTTGTGGTTACTGAATTTTAGGATATTTTCACCTTCCTTAGGCATGTCGACTCGTATGGCCGTCTGCCCCACACCTTGGCAATCATCCCGGTGGGATTCTAATAAATCAGCTCGACTGAAACCGTGTAGGCATCGTACACAAAAGTGTTTTTCCCCAACGTGTTTCGACTGGTCGTGCAACAACCGGCTGAGATGTTTTATCCACGTGTAGTGATACTTTTCACCTCGCTGGATCATGAATATATTGATAACTTGGCAATCCTTCACCGGGCTGACCCTGTGTACTATTGTTGTGTTACCTTCGTACCCAAAGACATTTATAGCCAGATTATTCTGTTTTTCTACTTTAGTGATCTGGGATATGGGGGTGGGTTCATCTATACCATCCCAGTTGAACCCATCGTCTTGGGGATAGCTAGAAAGCCTATCTGAATGAGTGCCAGCTGGAAATAAGGCTGACCTGATAGCTAACCTCAGGCAATCGTTTCCTCTATTCTTAACGTTTACTATGGCATGTTTGTTCCTATAGTAGGGAGGCAAGGCTAGGTATGACCCGCCTCTGAACGGCACGTAGTTAGCTATGTCTAGATAGACATTATCGATTTTATCTACAACCCACCCGGACCCCAAGTGTGTATAGCGTTCTAGGTATTCTCGTATCTGCTGAAAACTTGTATCGATTGATGCGTCAATGGTCTCTGCATGTGTGACGACCTCTTGTTGACCTCGGAAGTAAGACTGAACATACTCAGTGGCCCCTGTGGGGCCCCCAACCTGCTTATCGAGCGACATTTTCACTGTGATCTGAAACTTGATACTTCCTAGATTATTTAGTTCCTGGTTGACCTTATCAGCTATCAGAGGCTTGATATCTGTAATGTCTATGTTTCTATCAACGTGCATGCGCCAACCTCCCAAATAGTTGCCTACGGCGTGCTTAGTGCGCACGAACTGTAGGTCAATAGCTCTATTCTGTCGTAATAATTCTACAAGCTGTGGTTTTCTCATACGGGAATACCCGCCTAAACCCAAATCGTGTGCCTCGGCTTTCAGTTGTTTTACAGTGGGACGTGCTACGGGGGTATGTGATAACAATGCGGTTAACCCGGCTCTCCCCAGGTTTGAATAACCCGTGTGTCCAAGCTGTTTTGCTTGAGCTTTTAATTGTTTTACCGTAGGAGGGGCTTCTAAACCTAGTAATCTCAACAATGCTGACTTCCGCATTCTAGAATACCCGATGACACCTCTCTGTTTTGCGACCCGCTTGAGCTCGCTTACAGTAGACATCGTGTTTACACCTAAGAGAACCAATGTCTAATTGGTTCACAGTAAGGGGAGGTAACCCTTAAGTGGCTATCTTGAGCAGTCGCCTACGTTCTTTTATGTAGCCTTTTTTATTCTCGTAGATGAGTTGATGTCTGACTACGTTCGCTCCGTGAGCTTTACATAGACAGTAGTGTTCTTTAACCCCGATACCACACACAGAACACGTGTAGTTAGGACTTCCCATATGGAAACAACAGAACCCCTGATTCCTGCATTTCCTACCACAGGCCTCGGTCTTCCCCATAAGTATGTATTCGCATCGGTATGGAGCGGGTCTCATGTTTACTTATATAGGTATTTTAATTTAATTGCTTTGCAACCAACGCAGTAGCTGCTATACCCAACACTATGAAGCCCAGTTCACGATTCATTTGTCCCTTTGATGGTGTGTAGTACTGAGCGAGTGTGGGTTTATTGAGCGGTTCCAATTGTTTACCAGTTAGTAGATAGTATTCTTTCATTGCTTCATCGACATCGTTGAATGTTTGAACGGCATGGTTTTCACGCTGGAGTTGTTCGTTAATAAAATCGATCCTCTGGAGGCGTTTTTTAGCGTACTCGGCCTGTGCTCTTTGTAATTTCTCAGTAGCGAGATCGTGCCGCTTCCTTTCTTCCTGTATTTCAGCCGCGTGATCATCTCGTAGTTTCGAGAAGAGGAAATTACTCCCGGAAAATGCCAGGGCATTCACTAACGCCCCACCAACCATCATAGCTATCGTGGCCATCCTATATTTATTTCATTATATTATCAGGTATGATCCCTTGTTTTACTAGGATGTCTTTTGTGGCCATCGCCATACCAAGGTTCATTATGAGCATACCCATATCCTGCAGGTTGAAATCTAGCTTGATAGTTGGTTGTTTAAGCACCATTTTAGTCAACCGAGCGTACCCTACTGCTAGACTGGCTACCACTGTGGCGTGGTATGCGTCGTTGACGAACGTTTTCCCCTCAGACATTATGTATATGATATAAAATATTAAAATTATAACATGATATGCGGGTCAATAGTGGGGCCTGCCGGCGGCGTGGGGGTAACCCCAGAGTTTCCCTCACTGTGGGAGGGTACCCCCACGTATAACCATGTTATAACCACGGCAGCAGTTACACCTACAGCCAACAACAGTCGGGGGTTGGTCACTTTATGTTGGTTACACCACCGTTTTTTACCGGCAGCTACTCTCTTAGGATTCTTCTGTCTGGTTACTGTTTGTGAAGGGGTCACTTCCCTCACTGTGGGGGGTATCACCTCGGGAGGGGTTTCCCTCACTGGTTCCTGTGTCACTTCCGTCACCTCGGACATCTATACTATTATTATTATTCTTTCTCTCAAATTGACAATGTTTTGCCGTGATAATCGCCGCCGTCACTGGAGCCAACAACATACCATATTTGTGGTACAGCCCGCAGCTGATAGAGCTCACGGCGTGTTCGATAAAAGGGTCTTTCTCGAGGTCCTCCCACAGGTAAAGTCGGCGCTCTGGTGGAATGGGAAAGAAGTATGACACAATACCGGTGTATATCTGGGTCATAGCCGATCCTATTGTTTTTGTCATTTCTGCTCCGAGCCGGGACTCGTATCTAGCGTACAGCTTATCGATTTCTTCGGCTGACATTTTGTTGATTTTATCCGGAGTGTAGTCTCCAAAGTAATGTTTGGCTTTGCCGCCAACAGCCAACGCCACCAGTTTCTCTCGCTTGTCATCAGTGGGGCCTGCGGGCGGCGTGGGGGAACCCTCCAACGACAATTGTTCGAGCAATTCCTCACACTCCATCTTATAATATAACAAGTAAGATTTAGTTTTAACTATATAATACCCGATACAGGCAAAACACAGAGAAATGAAGGTTAAGTTCAAATATCATAGCTTTGCTTAGCTTTTGCTTAGCTTTGCTTAGCTTTGCTTAGCTTTTGCTTAGCATACTATATATGCTACTGGTTGGTCGGTTTTTAGAACGAGCTTAGCGTGTTTAGTTTCAGCGAGCTGTTTCTTCACCCGTTCCCGTTCTAATTTACTCATCACATCGTTCTCTCTCAAACACTCCTCAAACGAATCCCTGTCCTTGCAGTGAAATAAGGCCACCCATCGCGTCTGCTCCCTGAGGTCTTTCAACACCGAGTTGAACTTCTGCGTTAGCACCCAGACGCTGTGATTTGCATGCCGGCCGGAGAAGGCCAGGTACGATAGCATGTCTCTCTTTTTTGTTATCTCGCGATTAGCGCTGCAGTCGTCCAGTATGAACAGCGTCGGTTCCCCTTTAAATTTCTCGTGAAGAGCTTTCAACCAGTCCTGCGTGTTCCAGGGTCGATTTTGTGTACGTCCGGGTCCGTCATCACCCAAGGTCGCGCGTACGTTTTATTCATGCTCAGAGTAGGGCACATGATAACGATGTTATCGAACACATCCTTGTAGTAACCCTCCAACATATCCAACACGAAAACGGTCTTCCCACAGCCAGTCTGCCCGCACACTATGGCGCAGTGTGGGTCAGTGGGTAACCCCAGGGGATACCCCCCACTAGTAGATGGCTTGCACGAATCTCCCATTGTCTATACACCTGGAAATTAATCAAGCAACACCCCAATTTTTTCTATTGGAGCAACTTTGAAGTGTTCTGACAATCAAAATATGCCGGGTTGATATAGTTTGACACTTTTTTATTCAACAGACGATCTCTGACAAACAACTTAAAGGGAAAAAGTATCAAGACTTTGCTTTATTGCAACGAAATCCAAATTCTTAAAACTGTCTTAAATTCATGAAAAAATGGACACAATTTACCATTCATCCACAGACGTTGTTGTCAGGTGTATTAACACAAATGTCACATGGAAAGAAAGAACAGTCATCTGAGAGTCTGCACACCGACTTTCATCAATATCTAGTGTGTCCTCCCTGCGCACGCACCACTGATTCCAGACGCCTCCTCATTCCTTGGATGAGTCTCCGGATCTGATTCTGGGGGATCCTGTTCCACTCCTCATGCAGGGCAGCCGTCAATTCGTTGAGATTATGGACTGGTGGGTCTCTCTGCCTCACACGACGGCCAATAAAGTCCCACAAATGTTCAATGGGGTTGAGGTCAGGGCTCATGGCAGGCCATGGAATTCTGTCAATTGCATTTTGCCGCAAAAAATCATTTACAGCATGCGCCCTGTGAGGTCTAGCATTGTCGTCCATAAATATGGGTCTCGTTGCCAGAGGATGGTTCTCAAAATGAGGTACCACAGCCCTGTCAAGAACCTCCTGTTGGTAACGAACACCGTTAAGGTTGCCACGGATGGTAATGATATCCAACTTGCAGTTCATGGAAATGCACCCCATACCATAACGGAACCTCCCCCAAAGGCCACAGTCTCCTGGATGTTCCGTGGAGCCATTGCTGTGTTCCTCTGCCTCCAGACCCGAGTACGACCGTCCACCATGTGCAGCAAGAACCGGCTCTCATCTGAGAAATGGACCTTCCTCCAAGAGGCAATGTTCCAGTGCAAACGGTCATTACACCAGGCCAGTCGGGCTGCCTTATGGGCTGGAGACAGTCTGGGTCGCTTGATTGGCCTCCTTGCCCGGTATCCTGCAGCTTTCAGACGATTCCGAACAGTCCTGTTCGAGATGGGTCTCCCTGGAAGCCACTCCTGTCTCAACCGAGAGCTCGAGTCGAAGGACCTGCGCCGTACAAGTCTCAGTAAAGCTCTGTCCTCCCGGACTGTGGTCTTCCTGGGTCTTCCTGGTCTAGGCAGGTCTTTAACTTCATTAGTGGCCCGGTATTTTTTCAAAAGTTTTGAAATTATGGAATGATGTCGTCCGATTTGAGTCCCGATTTGTCTTAGAGACATACCAGCATTCCTCATGCCGATTATTTGCCAACGAGTGGCCTCTGATAATTTCCTACGTGCCATGACATTGAAATGAATGAAAAACCGAATGCAATCGACAACCTGCGCTTGTAAACACCCCAGGGAAAAAGTGCATTTTTCGAAAGTTGAGGTTAAAGCAATGCACGTGCGCTGTGCAAGCTTCACGCGCGTCATATCAACCCATGAAAAGCTCATGCTGTATGTCAATACATCAAAATTGAATAATCAATCATCAAAATTACTTCGTTAAACTTTGTTAAGTTTTTATGTGTCTTTGAATTTGGTGTTGCTTAATTAATTTCCATATGTATATATTAAGTTGCGCGTCCATAATAACGTACAGCTATAATTTCAACTTACCAGCGGTTTGAGCCTTCTTAGTAATCTGGATGGTTATCCCTTCGCTGCCGTTATCTATACGGCGCCCGCTACCGTGCAGTTTATCATCATCCGTGGATCGCATGTCCAACCATAGTGCGTACTTGGTGGTCAGGTATTCACCGATCTGCACGGAGCCGAGGTCCAGGTCCTTTGTTATGTAATCCCCCACTGGTAGCTTTTTTATCTCATCCCACTGCTGGTGTGGTCTCATACCATGACTGAACAGCTGGTTGGGCACGCCCTCGATGGTAACTTCCACCTTTTCAATCTCGGGGTTGAAAAACTTCTCGCTGTCCCTCCGGAATGGATCGTAATCCTCCACGGGGACGACCAGGATACCTTTCATCGATCGCGCCGGCACGTTCAGGTTGATATTCCACACAGTGTCGCTCTTATCTCGCATGACTGATCTATGCCTCAGTACGCGATCGTACAGGATAGCCATCTTCCCAGAGTACTGGCTTCGAACCTGCCTGGCCAGCTCAGGGCTAGTGACCATGTCGAACTCCAGAGAGATGTTGTCTATGGCATAACTGGCCTCATCACCGTTCGGCGTACGCACTACTTTACTATAGTCGTTAAACGTGAGCTCGTATTCGAGCCTATCACCCAGCGCGGCCTGGTAAAACGGCGCGTGTCCCGTGAGCAACTCGAAGTCGAGCGGCACGCAGAATCGATTTCCGTATGCTAGAGCGATGGCCTTTTCACCGTCTGATAGCTTGTCTTGCTGGTCTGTCGTGAAGACGTATCCTATGCGCGCCCGGGTTGATTTGCTGATGCCCTGGTACACATCATTGACTCGTTCTCTCTCGCTTTTCCAGAGATCCTTGTAGCAGTGAAACACGTCGCTGTCGTCGATGCTCAGCACCTCGTTACCGCTGATCTTGACGGTCATTTTCTTGATGATAGCTCGACCCACGTTCCGCACTAGCTCGCGTTTGTCGTTGTCGGAGGCCAACGTGATATTGAACGCCAGTCGAACAGTGCCTGGTACAATGAGGTCATTCTCACCAAGGTTTGGAAATCTAACCAGCAGAGTTTGATTCTGGTCTATCTTGCTGGGATTGTTGGTGATAGTCACCGACTGGCGCACGGCTCTGGCTCCTAATGGCTCTCTCAATTTTCTGAAAGGATCTAATTTTCTGCCGTACATTGTTATATAAAAGAAATATATTTTTAATACTAATGGATGAAGACATACCTATGGATGAGATGCCGGGCGCTAGTGCCCAGGCATTCGATGAGCAGGAGACCTCATTTACTAGTTCACCATTGAACCAAGAACTCTTGGAAACAACGGTAAATGATTATTACGAAAGTTTAAGAAGAGATAAAAACTACGTTGAACCACAGGGTCGATGCCATAAGAATTTTTTTATTGATACAAAGGGTGTTCTACGCCTTAAGTCTGACCCAGGGGTTGACCTCTTTAACAAGAGCAATAAAAAACCACTGGCCTTGTCAACTCTAGCCAGCCGCCATGGTGTCGAATTTATCCGTAAAAATCTAAACATGAATGATTACGGTGGTGCAATACCTAAGGCCGTTGTTGAAGATCTGCAAGCTACCAGATCCCACCTCACCACTAGAGATGAAATGACACCACAGCGTGCTACAGAAGCCTCGGACAGCATAGAAAAACTGTTGAGCACCTACTGGGACAAACCGTTACCGGGGTTTAACTTTCCGGTAAGGGAACTGCGCGGCTTAGACGAAGCCGTGAAACGCGTGCGTGGAGAACTCGTGAACAACATGGGGAAACTGAACGAAATCGACGAGCACATCGCTAGGGAAAAAACCAAACTCAACGAAACTGAAAACGATGATATGAAGCGTCGTATCAATGAACGACTACGTGATTTAGAAGACGAGAGACGTACACGATTGGAAGCCGCTTCCTCGAATCGTGAACAGCTTCGATCCCAGATCAGTCGTATTCGGGAAACAATCGATAGAATACTGAATGAGGATACAACTTTAGCCAACAGGATTCGGATATTGTTCCGGGAGCAAGGGATCACCATCGCCAGCATTCTAACTGCATTGGGTTTCATCATATCAACCCTGGTGGTGTCACTGACAGGGGGAACCCCTGTGGGGGGAGTTACCCCCACACCCCCAGGCGGTGGTGGTGGTGTTAAAGACTGGATAAAAAAACTCGGGGAAGGCCTAGCTAAACTGGCTGGTAAAGCCGCCGAAGCCCTTCCCGGCATCCTGGGTAGCATCGTCTCGTGGTTGTTGAGCGCTCTGTCTAAAACTGCCATGTGGCTCAGCCAAAACCTGTGGGCAGCCATCGTCGCCGTGGCGGGTCTGGTGTACGTAGCGGCTAAGAAATCTTTAACCAAATAAGTCCCAAAGTTACCCCACCAACCACCAGGGCCGTTTTATTATCGATATGATTGGAGGACTGAATATGGGGGTGTGTGGGGGGTACCCCCACATGAACTTTAGGCTCCGGGGGTGGCGTCACTATACCCTTTTCACGTGGTGGGATGTGTGGGATATAGGCGGTGTTAATATCGGGGTTGATACCCAACTTTTGATCCGCCGTGGCTATGACTATTTTGTTGTTATAACCCACCACTTTTTTTACTCTCAGTTGCATATCACTCGGAGCCATGTACAGCCCCACACCGAACACGTAATTGACTTTCGATCTGGCGTATTCTAACACGTTTTCGTAACGGTCGATGGCCCTCGGGAGATCAACTGGAGAATTGATAGCATCCTCAACGTTGGAAACGAACTGTTTCTGAGCGTCGTAAGCAGTTCCCTTACCGAGGATGTTGGAACGCGTCATAGACTGCGCACCCAACAGCGCCCACACGTACGTTCTAATCGAGTCGTTCAACCTGACTACCCCGGCACGAGTGAATCCTTTCGATGTGTCCAGCATGAACATTTTCCACCCGTCTGCGGTTGACTGCTCCACTTTCTGGACTGTGAAAGCAACACCACCTTTAAAGTTCATACGATCATCCCTCCATTCATTACTCGACAAAGCAAAGTCCTGGCGTAGTATATCTCGTTTCAGTAAATCATCACTGACTTCTTTCACTGATCGCGCGCCATCATAAGGAATACCCAACCCGTGGTTCGGTCCCGGCAAACGCCAATCCGTCTTCGGGTTTATTTCGAATTCATTGCAAATACGTTCGTAGACCCGTCTATCGTACGGGTTGTTTGTTGCGTCCCACGCTTTGTCCTGTGGGAGGGGGGCGCTGATCTCTTTAAGGATACGTCTGACCTGGTAGTACACGTGGAACTTGAACACAGACTGACTCAGCGGTCCACGCCGAGTGTCGGCCAATGCCACACCACACCCCGTTGTAGCGCACCACACGGCAAAGTTGAATTGATTCTGCCAGAACTGCATAGGGTTGTTGAACCAAGCGTGGACTGCCTTGATGTTAGTCACCGAAAGCTTATACTTATCGAACACATCTAAAAGCTGGGCATTGAAATACAACTCAGGAGCAACCACGATCTTCATGGGGGAGAAATCTACGTCCAGTTTAGGGTAAAACACACCAGGGGAATACATTTTAAAACTATTATATAATAAATATATATGTAATATGTACATAACACTTCCAGGAATAACGAGCGGTGAGGCCGTTCAGCTGACGCACGCGATCGATAACACGTCAGGTCAACTCGAAGTCGCACTCTGCGATATCACCTACCTACCGCAATGGACTAACATCAACATCAGCAACAATAAGCTGTTCGTCAGTGGAACTCGCAGCCAGATAACTGACGGCTACTACAGCGTGTGCTCTCTAAACGACGAGGTCTTCAAACCCCTGGGAGCCGAACTCAAGATGAACGACTCAAACGGTACAGTGGTGTTAATCAACAACGGAAGAACCTCATTGAGGCTCGGCCGACCATTAGCTAGGATACTCGGTATGTCTCCTGACGAGATAAAACCAACAACAACCGTCACAGGCACGAAGGTACCCGATCTAGTACCGTACCGAGAGCTGTACATTCATCTCGGTCAGGTGAGCACAACGTAAAACATTCAAGGAGGTCACCCTTCCACTATACTGAGAGCAGTGCCGGTGAAAACTGAGAAATTCAACGACGGTAGAACCGAGTCGTTTTCACCACGGCAGTATAAGAGATTAACCCAGG
Organism: Haliotis asinina; assembly: GCF_037392515.1. Lineage (NCBI taxonomy): Eukaryota > Metazoa > Mollusca > Gastropoda > Lepetellida > Haliotidae > Haliotis > Haliotis asinina. The sequence continues at coordinate 251,356 of NW_027133890.1, read as the reverse complement.
GCAACATACCTGAGTTGACAATATCGGTGTTAGATATAAATCATAATCCTGTAAATATAGGATACCTCAGCTTAACGCTTCATGTAAAATGACCAGCGCACAAGGGCCCGGAGTGAAAAAATGCGTCAATATCGGGATCTCCGACCTTGGAGACACGCGCGGTTTCGACGCTCCCGGAGTAGATGGTAAATCGTACGCCTTGCAACTGAAAAACAACATTTACAAACGCGTTGAAATCCCCTCCGGTGGAACCCTAAGTGATATAGTAGATACCACAAGAGCAACAGTCAACACTAAGTACACCCTTGTCAACACCGGTGATAATAATTGGGTAATATACCCATCGTTCGGAGGTAAACTGTTCGACTTAGACGATGTTGAGAGCACTACCGTCGCCCGAAACAAGCCATATATGCTCGTCTTCACCGAAGATGACAAGTGGGTGTTGTTACCCGATAACAACTGGTTTATCAATATTAGACTCGTCTCCCCCTACGTGTTCACTGATAACAAAGACAACCACCTAAACAAAGTCGTGAACAATGGAACCCTGCTCGTGGCTTACGTCCCAACTCAGAGACGTAGCATAGTCGTCAGCCCAGTCAACACTATAGCAGCCCACATGCTATCGAGTAAACCAGCCATACAAAACGTGAAATTGCAGTTGGTGTCTGAATTCGAAGGTGTGGTCACTATACTAGAGGATCTACCGGCAAACTCAACACTGATCATCAAAGTCTACCTAGGGGAACCATCGGGGAATGATGTCGAGATCGTGAAGGGGATCAAACTCGGGTGGGTGAAACGACACCAGTATCAAGTTTGCAACGTTTACGTGCGGGTGGGTGTCGACTCCAAGACCAGTCTGCAGGGGGTCAACGTGATCGTGGAAAACAAGATATCACTAATCAATATCTTCCTGCCTGACAACATACACTTCATGGGTATGAAGTTAACCCCTGAATTATTATCAGAAAACCAGTTGGAAATTATATCGTAATAATATAATAATGACCAGTCATCATCCCAACACTACACTTAACGACCTGGGAGATACGGAGGGATTCGATCAGCCTGGTGAGGAAGATGAATTATATATCCTGCACTTCAAAGACAACGTGTACAGACGGGTGTCGTTATCAGATTTAAAAGAGCCTGAATGGCTGCTCAACTTAACAATCACCTCACCTTATATCACATTAAATGAAGAAAAGTGGGGGTACATCTCTAAGATTAGGAATAACGGTATCTGGCCCGGGGATTTCATTACAGAGAATAAAGCAACAGTCTCGATAGATTCTAGTATTGGAGAAAAAAGTGGGTTAAGTTCTGGCACAGAAAGTAAATTAACATTTAGCAGTAAGTTTTTTTTACCCAAGGAGCATTTTGATCAAATAAACTACCTCTACACAATCATCATAGAAGTCGTCTTTAAGTATTTTGACAACGCCTCGAAAGGACGCCAAATTTTACCCGGGTTGACAATACACTGGTTTGACGAACACGTAGGTCAATATTGCCGTATTGTTATACAACGGGATACCACGGGTCCTATAAACCGCTTAATAAGCCTCCCTGGGGTTTTTATTACAACAGAAAAGTCTATTAGCTTCACACCTATTATCATTAATTATGATCTATCCCTTGTAGGCTTCAAATTCATTCGTGAAATATTAACTGAAACCCAATTAAAATATTTTTCAAAATATATATTATAGATGGGTCTGTACCCAGTCGTAGAGGAAGTAGCGAAGACGCTGGAAACCGTAGATGGGTTCCGCTTGAGGCAGTTATGTGATGTGAAACGTCAACTAGAACAAGACCGTGACACGCGGAAAGCACTATGTAAAAAATACAATAGAGCTTTCAATATCGTGGACGGGGCTGACACTACCCTTATGGCAACCAGCATGGGACTAGGGGCGGCAGGCGTTGGGTTGTTAGCTACCATCGTGGCCGCACCTATAGTGCTAGGTATTGAAATAACAGCTGGGGTGGCAGGGTTGGCAGGGTTGGCGCTTAAGTTAATATCACGCAGACTTCATCGTAAGGCATTGAAACACGACGAGATCAGGGTTCTGGCCGAAGCAAAGCTCAACACAGTGAGTGAGCGTATTTCCACGGCACTCTCTGATAGTAAGATATCAGAAGAGGAGTTTCGTTCAATCCTCTCTGAACTCACAAAATATAACGGAATGAAACAAGATATTCGGTCCAAGTCACGTAAGTCTGCTATCAGCGAGGACGAGAAAAAAAAGTACATAGCACAGGGAATACAAAAAGCCCAGCAAGCCTTTATTATGAACACCAAAGAGATCGTAGGCGGTTCACGTTAAACTGTTTCATCGATATAAACATGGCATAGGCCGCCAAAGTGAGGTATCTATACCAGCCGGGGGAACACGAGGGCGATAGCCGTAAGCGAGCCACCGATCCTATATGGTCAGTCAAAACTTACAACATAGATAAAGTGGATATGAAAGCCGACGAACCTAACTTATACTACTTGAGGGATGGGCCGGGTAGGGGTTTTGTAAGAGAAGAATTATTAATCGTACCGTACGGCACAGTGTTACCTCCTACCAAGGCACAGTAATTACCGCCAACCTTTTTTGTAGTAGGGGTAATAGTAGCAAGAGCTAATGGCCCAACCAAAGCCTTATTTACTAAATAAGGCTTTGTAGATACATTTCTTGAAAGTGGTCCAGAACTATCATTACCTATACTACTAATGAGAATACTTCATTTCACCTTTTTATACCCCTCCTTTGTCTGTACTTTGACAGAACTTAACCCTGAAAGGCATGCATTTGAGTCTGCACGTGAATTTCATGCTCACTGCATGTACATTTAGATATAACTGGTTGACTTCTCTGTTTGATCCCATTTGGTTAAAAATGAACAATTATTTTGGGTGACGCTTAATTAATGCTCGTATGTATATTATCGTAGCAAGTACACCAAAAACCAATGTCTTGTTTTCTTGTAATGGCCGCAAAAGTACCACCAACGTCTTTTGTGTATTAGATATTCACACCCATCCATGTCTTCAGTCACGCCTTTATCTTTAAGTATTTTCAAGTGAATAAATAATCTGTTTCAAAGCAAACACACCTGTTATCACACCTGTAGTACATGACTCCGAGATGCATGTATCGACGCAGTCTCCAGTCTGATCGCAAACACCATCGGTACAGATGTCGCAGGTGTGGCCACACTTATCGCCATAATATCCTGTGATGCATCCATGGACACAAGATCCATTCTGCGAGTCACAAGTACCACCTGCACAAGTGATGGGGCATGATCTGCAGTAAGGTCCAAAGTATCCAGGATTACAACCGTCTAAACATGCACCCGTATTACTGCATCTTGTCCCATGACACTGAGTGCACTGAGACGAACACTCGGCTCCATACCAGCCAGGAGTGCAACCATTGATGCAGATTTTGCTGTGATCGTTGCACTCTTTTCCACAGATGCTCTGATTGAGGCTTGACGGACATTCCTTTACACATTTCGCCTCACATGGACCTAAGCAGTGTTTACACAAGTCCTCACATTTCAGATACGATGGCAGACATTCTTCACACGTCCCTGTTATCCTATTACAAGTCTTACATCTGCTGGAGCAGTTCCTGCAGGACGAGCCGTAGTAAGAGTCAAAGCATCCTGACACACAGGAGGATCCCTGGTAGCAGTATCCCCCTTCACATCGGCCTTGACATCGTCTACAGGTACTTCCGGGTTCTGTACAGGGACGATTACAGTTATCACCTCGAAAGCCCGGTACACAACCCTTCGTGCATATCCCGATCCCAGTACTTGTTGCTTTACACGTGTGATTTTGGCAGTTCCTGCTGCAGCTGCTGCTACAGTATTTATCAAAATATCCCTGCTCACACTCGGTGAGACATATGCCGTGGTCTGTACAGTCTGAACAGTGCTGGTTATTCTTACACGGTGAAGCTGAAATGACACAATAGTAAAGGTCATGCTGTTAATAACAATGATATGTTGTCATTGTTCTACCCATAGCTGCACCCTCAGCCTCTTTAGATCTGTCTGAAGACTCGCGTATAACAATACGCATTGTGTGAGACTGGGTAATTAAAATCATGCAATCTCTTTATGGAAAGGAAATGATTTAGTTCTACCTTGGGTGGATGTTACTATATGCACCACACATATAATCTGCGTAACGATCTTGATATTCCTGAAAAGATATATACATACATACATAATCCCTCAATGAATGTGTGCAATGCCTACACTTAAAAAATTACAACTACATTCTACTCTCACAGGTGCCTGGAAACATAACCTTGAGTGCAGGAATATATAACTGGCCAATCGAAAACGTTATTTCTGCGTAGGCCTTACATTTAAAGCACAGACAAAAATTTAAAGTTGTTCCGATTTAATTGGAAGGAAAAAATAAGCCAACGAGAAAAAAATATGAAAATGTAAATATGAAAATACAGGAATGATAACACTGATCTATCACATCCAAAATGTGGCCTGAAGCTACGAGCCCAGTTCTTCAATGCACAGTGTTTTCATTGACTGATCTGTAGACGTAGCTGCAGTATTGGCCCTATATATAAAAGTTGTTTCAGGATGGTTAGCAGCTACTGCAGCAGGTCAGGAGGAGGCCACACGGAACTCACCCATCAGTCAGAGCATGTTATAAACATGACATCTCTCCATAGTTTTGAGTGTGTGAAATGATTTCGTATCTTGATAAAACAATCAATGTTAGTTTTATGTTTATGTGAATGAAGTTCTCTTTGAGTAAGTACCGCTGTGATACGAAGTAAAGACTTTGTATGGATAATGCTTCAGGTAGATACCTGGTGGCAGCGTCTATAGATTAATGTAGCATTTGCTTACTTTGCCGAAGTGGCGAGCAAAGAGACAAAACCCGTAATACTCTTTACAATGTCGAAGTGGATGCAAACATCGGAAATGATTTTTAAACCACTGAAACTTGATTAAAAAGATAGATACACTTACATTTCTAGGGCGGTATTCAGACAGATGCGTGTGGGGCGATATCGCATCTGGTATATAAGTCTAACTGTTATTCCGTGGCCACTGAATTAGTTTCTGTTTCCTTGTGTTGAAAAGGGACAGGAAAGAATACAGTCACGTGTGTTTGAAAAAATGTTCCTTTGCCCAAACATGTAATTACAAACTATATTCATTTTCACGTTCCTGAAATACATAGCCACGTTTAACAAGACAAGATTGAAATATGATGATACATTGACATTTTGCTATAAATGAAATCAGTTTCACAATCTCGAATTTCAGGATTCATTTGTTATTGAGGTATCTCAACGGATTCGTGTGGCAATGTCACAGCTTAGACGCATGTTACACGTTGAACTTTGTTCAGGAAGTTTGACCCTATTCACAACATGGTGAAAACTTGGAGCTTTGTGAACGTTCACTGGTAGTACGCAAAACTGGTATCAATGGAATCACGGGACGTAAACATCTCCAGTGTGATGATACACGCTGTCGTTTTCAAAACTATAAACTTCACCTCAAACGGATAGCATGACTATCTTCAGAAACAAATTAAATTTGTGAAACTTGTATGAATCGATTACTGAAGATCGGTGATGACGTCAGTGTGAAAAGTGTGAACATGTCCAGTAGTACCCACACATTCACAAAATGTGATTAAACAGTATCCTGTCACATGCAAGGTTTAAAGGTGTCAGAAGGTCAGTTCATATCTCCAGTAGTTGCACGGGACATCTCGGAACATCCACATTGTGTTGAAGTATCGCCGTCTAACCTTGTATGGCGATGGCTGTCACTGTAACGCGGTCTTACCTAAGATGTTAGTGATGTGCCGTTAACTGTTTAGATCTGTCTGATCGTTACAAAGTCAAGTTTACTGTCACGGAGCAGGCACCCCTTCATCGTCCATCAGTTCCCTCTAAACGGTACATACGCAAAGTTATTTCACTGGCTTTATGCAATATTTCTATGACGCTACACAGCAGATCCATTGTTTCTCAAGAAGAAAGAAAATCCGGCCAGTGGACTTTTCATTACACTGACGTCGAACTTGACGCCAGCCTTGCCATATTGCCTGAGGATGAGGTGTCGTACTGGGAGGCTAAAATGTATATTTCGGTTATCCCGGAGAAGTTAATTAGAGAAGAACCAGGAAGGCTAAAATGTATATTTCGGTTATCTCGGGAGAGCTAATTAGAGAAGTACCGGGAAGAGCTAATTAGAGAAGTACCTACCAGGAAGGCGTGACGTCACACGTTGTCTTCGGAAAATTAACAGCGGACAGCATTGTCCTCAAAGAGTGCCGTGATCAGCTGGCTTACGTCATCTGCACGTTATTTCAACGCTCCATGGATAACCATTGTATCCCTAAGATCTGGAAACTTTCCTGAAATAATCCCCGTGCCAAAGAAATCCAAGCCATCCTGTTTGAATGATTATAGACCTGTAGCACTTACGTCTGTGTTGATGAAGTGTTTTGAAAGAATCGTTCTCAACTTCCTCCTCAGTGACGTCAGCCACAAACTGGATCCTCTCCAGTATGCCTACCAGCCACGGCGTGGAGTAGAGGACGCCACACTGAGTCTCCTTCACAGAGTGTATGAACACCTTGAGAAACCACGCTCCTACGTTCGCATCGTGTTCGTTGATTTCTCCTCTGCATTCAATACCATACAGCAGAATATTCTCCTTCAGAAACTTCTTGATCTCTCCGTGAACATTTCTATCATCAGGTGGATCTCCAGCTTCCTTTCCCATAGAACCCAACGTGTTAAAGTCAACAACGTGCTTTCCGACGTCACTCCTATCAATACTGGCGCCCCACAAGGTTGTGTGCTCTCCCCAGTATTGTTCATTCTGTACACCAACGACTGTAGGAGCGCTACAGAGATCTGTTCAGCAGTCAAATTCGCTGATGATAATGCACTAGTTGCTCTCATAACAGACTCTGAAGAAGGCTATCGCTCCGAAGTCACGGCATTTACAACATGGTGTAGCAGAAACTTCCTTCAGCTCAACACTAGGAAAACCAAAGAGATGGTAATTGACTTTAGGCAAAATTCATACTGTGCCCCTTTGCTAATCCTTGGTGAAACGATAGAGACTGTAACTGAATACAAGTATCTCGGAACTATCATAGACAGTAAACTCACCTTCTCCCACAATGCCGAGGCTACATACAAGAAATGTCAACAACGTACGTATTTTATGAGAAGGCTCAGATCTTTTAACATTGACAACACCATTTTGAATATCTTCTATAACTGCTGTATCCAATTTATTTTATTGTTCTCTATTCAGTGTTGGTTCGGTGCCCTCTCTCTTCAAAACAAAAACAAACTGCAAAAAGTTGTAACCACCTGTTCAAAAATTGTCGGCACGAATTTGCACCCCCTTTGTTATATGTATGAGAAGCGTGTTTTAATGTCTGCGAACAAAATCTTATCCGACCCGTCTCATGACCTACATTCTTGTTTTAAGCTTATACCTTCTGGACGTAGATTCCTCGTCCCTAAAGTGCGCACAAAGAGGTCCCAATCATCTTTTATACCCGCTAGCATTAAACTTTTAAATGAAGGTTAGACCTAGCCACAACGTTAAAGGCATCTGGCTACCAGTCTCTTACAATATACACTGGTTATCTTTCTCATGCCGTTTATTCATTTGTTTTTTCTGTATTTTTTAATGTGATCGAGTCTCTTTGCTTGAATTGTTTTAACCATGCTGTATGCCTCACTGTTGTGAAAGGAATTCCCTTGTCGGGCAATAAAGTTTTATTATTATTATATTATTATTAATAAAATGTATATTTCGCTTATCCCGGAGGAGCTAATTAGAGAAGAACCGGGAAGGCTAAAATGTATATTTCGCTTATCCCGGGAGAGCTAATTAGAGAAGTACCTGGGAAGAGCTAAAATGTATATTTCGGTTATCCCAGGGGAGCTAATTAGAGAAGTACCTGGGAGGCTAAAATGTATATTTCGGTTTTCCCGGGGGAGCTAATTTGAGAAGTATCTGGGAGGCTAAAATGTATATTTCGGATATCCCGTGGGAGCTAATTAGAGAAGTACCTGGAAGGCTAAAATGTATATTTCGGTTATCCCATGGTAGCTAATTAGAGAAGTACCTGGGAGGTTAAAACGTATATTTCGGTTATCCCAGGGGAGCTAATTAGAGAAGTACCTGGGAGGCTAAAATGTATATTTCGGTTATCCCGCGGGAGCTTGTTAGAGTACCAGGGAGGCTAAAGACGCGGTGCCGTGAAGCATAAAACATGTCGGGAGTAGAGAGATTTTCATTAAAAACATTGTTATAACCGTCTTCACTTCTTTTGAACTATATATCAGTGGCGTTTTATTACAGGTGTATTTAATTTGAGTAAAATGGAGAAAGATCTGTGCTATAATATTTAAGTTGGAAACTGAAACTGAACTGTCATACACATAGTGGTGATGGCAGATGCACATGTTAGAGTTCACTTCATTGAGACAGTTCGTGTGAGAAACAAATTTCGCCTGAAAACTAAACTCTTCATTCCATGCCTAGGTCCAGGGGCACATGTTTCCTCAGAACACACATTTAACCTTTTTGCCAGATATTAAATCCCTTAAACGTAACTGCCAGAGAGCTCTTGATTTATTGAAGGTTGTTTCCAATTCGAAGTGGGGAGGGGATCAAACTACCCTCCTTCACTTATGCGGATCGTTGGTACGATCAAAACGTGATTACGGCTCCATCGTATATGGTGGAGCCTGCAAAAGCAACTTAAAATACTTGATTCTGTCCATCACCAAGGTTTAAGACTTTGTCTTGGCTCTTTTTGAACTTCACCTGTTGACTGCTTGTACGTCGAGGCCGATGAACCATCTCTTGAGCAGCGCCGTATAAAATTAGCGTCACAGTATATAACAATGAGTCAAACCCTGCATATAAACGTGTTTTCACTCCTCTCTGTGAGGATTCATACAAGAGGAAATCTTCTCTCGTTCCGCCTCCTGGTTTGAAAATTAAACAGTATATATCTGCTGCCGGCATTGAGATAGATAATATAGCTCCATCCCGTCTTATTTCTTCTCCTCCTTGGCAGTTGGTTAGACCCCAAGTGGACCTAGCACTAACCACATTTAAAAAATCAGAAACTAATGAACTACAATTATATAAACAAGAATGTAATCAATTACGTAGTAAATACAATACACATAAATCCTTATTTACTGAGGGATCCAAGGATGGTGGTACAGTGGCGTGTGCCACTGTCATTGGATCCAGAACGATATCTTCTAGATTGCCTGATAACAGCTCTCTTTTCACAGTGGAAGCAAACGCCATATTAACAGCCTTAAAATATATTAATAGGCACCCTAAGTATAAACGATATGTCATCTTTTCAGATTCTCTTTATTGCCTTCAGACTATTAGAAACTCATCATGTAAACATCCACTTTTAAAAGAAATTGTTGAATTGTATAATGATCTTGCTACTGGCCAATGCGACATCGTCTTTTTCTGGTTACCCAGCCATGTAGGAATCTCTGGTAACACACTTGCTGACCCTGCTGCTAAGGTAGCACTCAACAAATCTGTGACACCATTTCTTATCCCTTACACTGATTATAAAGCTACCATTAGATCTTATATCCGCGATCTGATGCAGAAGAAGTAGGTATAAATAAATTACATGCCATAAAACCTTATATTGGTTATACCTATTTAAGTTGTCAGTCTAGAGTTCAAGAGGTCATCACGCGACGATGTCGTATTGGCCACACAAGCTGCACGCATATATACTGAAAGGTGAAGATCCTCCATTTTGTATCCCTTGTGATCAAATAATCACGGTCAAGCATGTCTTGTTTGACTGTGTGGAATATTCCATCACAAGGGATAAATATTTCAAATCACGAACTCTGAAGGACCTTTTTCATAACATAAGTTCTCGTTTAATTCTAGCAATTAGATTGGATAACAGACTTGTAAACAGATCAATCTTTTTTGATTGGAAGTTTGAATTGATAACTGAGATTGTTAGTGGCTGTATCCTCGAGGGAGGTTAAAGTGCTGTAAAATTATTGTCCTCCTGAGAGGGTACGTAAGTCCACAAACATTCAAAGTGAATTCAATCTCTCCGCTATTTTAATCGTAGTATATGTGTCTTTTGTATGGCCAGATGTGCATAAATTGCTAACGGCTGAAGGGTTGATGTAAATCCAGCTAGGGTCCATGCAGGTAGCAAAAGTAATATAAGTCTCCATGGTCCCTAGTGTGGTGATCTACCTTCAGTTGTTGGCAATCTATAGCCCATTCTTATATTGTATTGTCCACTATAGTTAAACTGTTTTAGATTTAATCACTAGTCTCAAATGGATACCTGTGATATATACTAATGGTTTTACTGTTCGTCGTCAACAGGGTTTTAGTTTCTTATATTCATTTATTCTACAGTGTCAATACTACTTGTTCTCGTCACGATATGGCTGCAATATTGCCGATATGACGATAAATATTAACTCACTCACTCCTCAGAACACTCAGAAGAATGAGTAAATTACTTTATATGAATAATTTTTAAATGATTCACTGAAGTGATCCGATGAGTTTGATAATTTAAGAAATTTTGTTAAAAGAATGTTTTGTAAAAATATATGCATATAAAATCATTACAACTGGGTAGTCCGGCTCTATATTCCGTTGATTTTAGGCAACGTCGGGATGTTCTATCGGACAAACGACGATGTCACTTTGTGTTTCACGTTTGACATAAATGGATGGAGTCTTGTGATTCTGAGAAGGGCAGTATCCTCCCTATGAGTCAAAACTTGTGGCCAGTTTCATTGCTGACGGTGCTTTAATTCAGTACTCTGTTGATGTGTCCTGGCAAAACGGTTGAGAGTTGATGGAGGCCAACAAGCATCTCTAGCAATAGTCAGTGACATGTCAGCATTCAGCAATGACATGTCAGCATTCAGCAATGACATGTCAGCATTCAGCAATGACATGTCAGCATTCAGCAATGACATGTCAGCATTCAGCGTGTAATCGTTGGGTAACTGTGGGTGGAGGAGGCCTCATATTCATCTAAGAAATGAAGGTAAGAACAGTTTACAAAGGCGTGATTTATGGCGCTTGACTCCTGAAAGTTTCTAGGACGCCTGTTCTGCCCAACATTGACCGACGTGACACCTGGGATCTGGCAAGAGAATTTGTTCAATTTGCCTTTGTTCAGCCAGCAGAAAATGGGTACCCGGCGAAATAATTCATGTGACTATTTACCTTCTAGTCCCTCGCAGGCTGCGTCAGTTATGCGGGGTAATAATAATCATATTATAGCGCTTCAAGCATCCCCTCGGTGGTGTCGAATTCAACTACAATACAAATGCCCTTATTTTCTTTTACTGATTAAGACAGATGGGCAGCAGAGAGGCAGGCTGGTAAGACTCATCGTCAATTCAGGGCACTCGCCTCCTCTACACGCAGCCCATACAGCGAATGGGACTTCTCCCTGGAAACACTGCCTAGTCTAACCCACCAAGAGCTTTCGGGATAATATGAAGGCTCCCCAACACAGCAGCCATCTGCATTACCCAGATTGTCAGAAGGATGCAAGCGAGACACTTCAAAGGCGCATCCTTGTGACAATCTGGGTAATGTTTATCATGCTTTTCCTGAATCTTGTCAATCACATAGCTGTCAAAAGGGATATAAAATTCAATGACTTCAAGGCTGGTGTAGTCAGGAGCTGCTGCAGCTACTGTCGGTTCCTGTCTGATTTCAAGGAGGGACTTCACAAGACCAGACAGCTTTTCAAATTGGTCAACCAGGTTCACTTCAGAGGTCACAGTACTTCTTCTATGGATTTGGCCTCTTTGTAAAACACCCACTGCTTGAGTGACGGTAGAAGTCCGTTGACTGTTATGGCGACCAATAGTTTGCAAGGGATGTCTGCTTGTAATGTGGCCCCTTGCACCTGCTGAGGAAATGTTTCACCGTCTCCGTTGTCCTCTGACTCTGTCAAGTCAACATGACCTGACCTGCCGAACTTGTGTTCGTCTGACAGTGACTGGTGTCAGTGTTTTGCTGGGCTTTCAAACAGCAAAGGAAGCATCAGGGAAGCCTTTTGGTCGGACTTGTGTGCGTCTGACAGTGACTGGTGCCAGTGGTTTGCTGGGCCTTCAGGCAGGAAAGGAATCAGGCAAACCTTTTGGTTGGAAGCTTGTTGTAGCGTTGTCCATAATTCAAAGTCTTCCCACCATGTAGTGGCGTCTTGTGTTATAGTGTATCGTGGAAGTTGTAGATGGGACACGGTAGAGGCGATTGACGAAGTTGGGTGTTGATGATGATGATGATGATGATGATGATGATGAGTTAGATTTTATTGGTTTTTCTATTGTGGAAATATTGGAAGTATCACCATTAGTAATTACGGATCCTCTCTCTGCAGTTCTCTGGTGTTATTCCAGTCATGGACCAGGTCCAGGACCCTCTCACCAGGAAGCTATGACAACAGTATCTCGCAGACGATGTATGTCCCTGTACCTATGTTGCATTAAAAGGGAGCATAGGATAGGACTTAGGATCAGTTCTTTGGATCAGGACTTAGGATGCATTTAAAACAACGTGTCACTCAGTGTTTAAACTGTACTGAGTATAGAACATAATTCTCATCACAACTCCATTTGCTGTGAATACGGAGAAACGTTTACTGACAGACTTCAATGAAGTCAGGGTATCACTCCCTTGAAATTACTACCATTTGTTTTTTAAATTTCAGTTTACTGTCGTGAAATGACGTTTGAGAATTGTATGCATGCATAATGTTTATATTTAATATCAAAGGAGGTCATTTCTGCAATAGTGGCAGTACTAATAACCATTATATACTTGGAACAAGCAAATGCTGAATAATATGAACTGAGCAATAAAAGAAACGCAAGTCTCGAAGAAATTGAAATCTCGCAAAACTAAATGATCCTGTTCCTGTCTTCAATATATAAAGCCGACAAACACAGAGCACCGTTTATTTTGCTGTTCGGCATGGGTTGATCCGGGAGTTCAGAAAGTTGAAAATGATAGCCACATCATTGAAGGTGTACTTTTATTTTTTTGAAGGGCATTTAGAAGTGAAATACAGAAGAATGAAGATTTTTATGGATATCAACTTCTTTGGAACACAACGTTTCGGAGTTAATGCTTACTTTTTCATCAGGTGAAGGAGTAAGCATTAACTCAGCTGATGAAGGAGTAAGCATTAACTCAGCTGATGAAGGAGTAAGCATTAACTCAGCTGATGAAGGAGTAAGCATTAACTCAGCTGATGAAGGAGTAAGCATTAACTCAGCTGATGAAGGAGTAAGCATTAACTCGGCCGATGAAGGAGTAAGCATTAACTCCGAAACGTTGTGTTCTCATATAAAGAAGTTGATATCCATAAAAATCTTCATTCTTATGTATTTTTAATTGTTTTGCTCCGTCGCCGGAGCCAAGAGGCTTCAGTGGGTTTCATCATATTGAACTCAAACCCAAAATGACATGGAATAAGCTGTCGGTTTTAAATGGGGATACAATGGATGTTTGTGGTCACGCACTGTTTCTTTCCGGATATTCTACCTGTAATACATCCCGGGTCACACTGACATGGAAAACACACAGCTTACAAAGTCCAACGTGTGAAATACAACCCGCTTCCTGTGTACATTCTTTGTGTTAGAATATCTAGTGATCTTGGCCATTTGCTGATACATATCTAGTATGTTGCCATTGACTCTGCACTGCCACTGTGTTTTGTAAGGACTTATTTACGCGAATTGCATTCATTCTGAAGTGAATTGTCATGGACAACTGTAATGTGCACTCTGCTGATTTGGGGTGTTGACATCCATGCTGTGCCGTACCGCCTCTGTCCACATATCGACAGTGTTATAGTGAAGCATGGCGTCTCATCTAATTCCATTATGTCGACGGTGTAATGGCGGAGCACGACGTCTCACCTAAGTCTATATGTGTTATGGCGGAGCTGATCTTTATCATGTTCAGGGGCTGGCCGGGGTGAGTCTAATGCTTATGGTGAATACTTCCTGGTCAGAACCAGGTTCCACGTGAGTGAGTTTACTGCTATGCCTACACGGTCAGTATCATACCTAGTTTCAATTTTCTGGGAAACACGTTACATGCAGCAAACGTAGCTACTCCCATCTATACGTCAACAGAAAAACACTGAGCAACATTAACTGCACGCTTGCATGCGTCGTTTGTCAATGTTCGTGATTTAAACACATAGGATATTCATAGGATATTTATATACGCACATATCCATGCACTAGTGCATACTCAAGGCGTTCGTATTTTTTCCCTCGATCACGCCATGTTAATCCCAACGGCACATCGTATTACCAATTTCAACTCCCTGGGGAGTATACAACTCTTGCCTACTAGGCGCACGTGGGTATTGTGGCGTTCTCGTCCTAACGAGGTACTCATTCACAGCTGGGTGGCCTGGGACACATAGTCACAGTACTTTGTCCACTGCACATCGCTGTACCCGCAACTAGGTGTATGCACGTATTCATGTGGAAACCATATACCAACGGGTTCATGGGTTCTTTTAAGTGCATAGGGTTGTGTACTGTACACTGGGGGTTGTGACAACACGGAAGGCGTCGGCACACAAAGGTGACTCCAAGGTTTTCACACCTGGTCACAGGTGGGCTCGACCCCGACACCTCAACCTCACTGAATCACCAGCCTAGAGCTTTAGCCAGCTCTCCCACCGCGCCCCCAAACGGTGTGACAATGCACATGTAACGTAAGTGACAATGGTAATGACAATGTCTGGGTGACAATGGTCATGCATTGTGGTCACGATTTACTAGTCACACCAGATTCCCAGGAATTGTGAATTACCACTAACGTGCTGTCAAGGTATCGTTAGTGATCAATATCGTCACTCAGTTCACAGTGCCTACCTGTTTGCAGAATGAATTTTTTTGACTGGTTAAACTCTTTTACAACGCCTTCTGCTGGATGCGAGTATTTTACGATTGAAATGGATCTTTGTAAGCTCGGGCATCAGCATGGTGTATCAAACAAAATTTCACCCTCAACAGTTGCATTTTAAAGCGGTGTGTCACTATAACCTAGACGCTCAGTAGGAGGGATTTCCCCGCCATATACAATATTTATTGTCCGCTAGACCTACATTATACTCAAGTACTTACAGACTCATGTGCCATGGCGAGCACGCCTGGTTATGTAACAGCAATTATCACTACATGCATTCAACTCAGGGTCTTTAAGATTAAATGAGACTATCGCTTGTAATGTGATTGTAGAAACAGATCTTATATTTCTCCTGTCAACTGTTGACTAAGACTACGCCCTCTACTTGGACCCTGCATGTCACTGTAACCGTGAACATAAGTGGGAAAGAACTTGTAATACTACACACTACGTTTTGAATCTGGTTTTCATGATACTGTTAGTGTCTACTTCAGGACAGCCATGTGTCTGTCATCACATCAACCGTAGAAAGAAGTGCTATTGTTTCTCTATCTGTCCATTGTTGAATCCTTGCCTGTTCATTGTTGTTAAAAACTGTATGTATGTATGTATATATATAGGTCTATCTATATATATATATCTATCTATATGTATATCTATATCTAGATAGATAGATAGATAGATAGAATCTATCTATCTATCTAGATAGATAGATAGATAGATAGATAGATAGATAGATAGATAGATAGATAGATAGATAGATAGATAGATAGATAGATAGATAGATAGATAGATATGACGCAATGTGATTTCTGCCCAGTGCTCTGAATGTCAAAGCGAAGAAATTCAGTCAAGCGCGGGTAAACGGCGGGAGTAACTATGACTCTCTTAAGGTAGCCAAATGCCTCGTCATCTAATTAGTGACGCGCATGAATGGATTAACGAGATTCCCACTGTCCCTATCTACGTATATATATATATATATATATATATATATATATATATATATATATATATAGAGAGAGAGAGAGAGAGAGAGAGAGAGAGAGAGAGAGAGATGCTCACATCTTTACAGAGGTTGAGGCCCTGGGGTTGATTTGGAAGTCCGCTCACCTCGTTCTACTTGTTTGTCATGTGTTGAGAAATCAACTAATGAAGTTCGAACTAAACTTCTCTTCGTCATCGTCAACGTAATATTCATCGTAATCATGAGCTTATTATTCCCCTGTCGACGCACACCATATACCACGCGTTGACAATACTTCTGCATTCATTGTCGATGTGGAGTCTGTGACGACCCACTGCTAAAATACAAAAGGGACATGTTTTAACGCACATAGCTGCAGGTATCAACATACACAGCCATTTTACCTTCAGGGTGAATTGCTACATAGGCTCAATCCCTGGCAGGTTGACAGAGGTTTTCTATGACCTTGTATTTTTATTGTCACTTCCCCGAAGAATCGACCATCGTATTTAAAGTACTTCTTTCATTTATAAAGTGGGGTAATTGTCACCCTGCTATGTGAATAATTTCTACCCAGTAATCGTGGGCATAGTGTAAAACCTGGCGTTTGGCGGCTGGGGGCCGGGTTTAAAATACATTAAATGCCTTGCTTGACACATTCACTCAATTGCCCATAAAACAGAAGTGTCATGGTCAAGCGTCCAAACTTCTTGACAATCAGAATGTGCTACCTCAAACAATGATGTGATTGGTATCCAGTATACTTACAATAAAGAAGGCATATGTTGGGAGCACCCGCCTAAAACAACAACAACAACAAACAACAACAACAAACAAACAAAACGTCTCAACAGACACAAGCCATCTGCAAATCCATTCATATATCCTCGTATATACCGAATATAACAATGCTACAGAAATGTGTAATATTAAAAATTATAGCACTGTTTCATTTTTGACAACATTTCTAAATGTCCTACTGTGTTTATTATATGGTCAATCACTTTTATTTATTTTCTGGTTTGTTTCCAGGCTGTCATCACGTGGTGCATGTTGTGCAGTGTTGTCAGCACCAAAAATATTACGGTTTTCTTTTTAGCTTTACGAAACAGCTGAAGTCATCACCTATTTTTCAGATGTGTTCATAAAAGTTTCAATGATATATTTTGCCCATGGCGCTCGGATCAATGCACCAGTGAATGGATATTCTCTTCGGGGGAACGTTTTACATATGTGTACATATATGACATGATATAAACAGCACACGTTAAAGCATATTTCACATAAGGTGTTATGATTTGATAGTCAACCATTACTCTTATGATACAATGTTAATTTACTGTGGTATGAAGGTTCACAATGTACGTACACTCATCACGAGAGTCAAGGAAACAGTTGGAATGAGTAAGTATAACAAACAGCTAGAATATTTTCAGTGCAATCTGACACATATTATTAGGAATGGCCGATCCAAATTTGCCATTTTCCCAAACAACTTTCTCATTACACATTGTGGCAGGAATACATTCTTTACAACATATGTCCAAAATTCATTTCTTCTGGTGGTGGTGTAGAACGTGTGTTCATGATTGATTAAACTGCGTCTATATGCGAAGCAAAATCGTTCGTCGTTTTTTGTTTTGCTTTCATCACATATATTTTACAAGTTTACTTGTACATTCTACATCACAACTATTTTCTGGGGTCAGTTGACAGCTAACCCGTTTCAGACCTCCTAGCTGCTAACTAACCCTCTCACTGTGGTATCAGGCTGTCTATCAAATGATCTCTAAATAGTTGTTGAAGGCAAAATAAAAGTATGTAAATTAATAACCAATAGCCAACCATATGACCCCAGTCGCCAGCCGCCAGGTGCCAACCACCAAACACCAGGATTTACGCTATGCCGTACGTGAGACAGGGATACGACACTTCATCTCCAATACGGCATATGTTTTCCATTAGCTTTGCTTGTACCGACAACGTTAACAGTCGATATAAGGCAGTTAAGATTGTTTCGCAAGATAGTTATTTGTAATGGTGTTGTCCTTTTCACAGGAAATGCGATACTTTAAAGTACTGCTCCCCCGCTAATTGTCCAGACTGCCACATTGATGTATTATACTGTATCTAATTTCGTTACTGTGAGCACATAATCACAATTCAGTCTGGGTGATCCGTACAGTATTTTTTAAAATTCACTCAATGTATTCACTCAATGCCTCCACAGCAACCTACAGGTTTATCAGACTGACATTATCAAGCCTCAAAATTGACATTTTTTGCCACGGAGATTGAACTAAATTTGAAGAAAACTTTGCGCTTCACGATTGTTTATGATACCACAATCTGTCACCAGTAGATGGACCTACTGTAAATAAGAGATGATGTCTGGTCCCTCAAGGTTACATTCCTTATTCCGCTGATCTAGTCCCTCAAGGTTATACCCCTTACTCCTCTGGTCTAGTCCCTCAAGATTATACCCCTTACTCCTCTGGTCCAGTCTCTCAAGGTTATACCTCTTACTCCTCTTGTCCAGTCTCTCAAGGTTATACCCCTTACTCCTCTGGTCCAGTCTCTCAAGGTTATACCCCTTACTCCTCTGGTCCAGTCTCTCAGGGTTATACCCCTTACTCCTCTGGTCCAGTCTCTCAAGGTGGTATCCCTTACTCCTCTGGTCCAGTCTCTCAAGGTTATACCTCTTACTCCTCTTGTCCAGTCTCTCAAGGTTATACCCCTTACTCCTCTGGTCTAATCCCTCGAGGTTATACCTCTTACTCTTCTTCTACAGTCCCTTAAGGTTATACCCCTTACTCCTCTGATCCAGTTCCTCAGGGTTATACCCTTTACTCCTTTGGTCCAGGCCCTCAAAGTAGTACACCTCACTCCTCTGGTACAGTACCTCAGGGGTCGTGTCAAAATCAATCGCTATTCTTTCGGAGACTCTTGCACCTTACTCTCATGATGAGTGTACGTACATTTATTCATCTCAAATAGGATCGTGCCGTGTTGACAACCTTAGCCTTAACCGACCTCGTACTGAAAAGAGTCAGCGATCTGATGTTACATATTTTACCATCACACCCACCATGAACATTTACAAGACGCAGCTGCAGGATTTTCTCACTTCCGGTAGCGTGCCAATCAGTAAACAAAGGGACAGTTCATGGAAAATATATCTGGTTGCATAAAAAGCCAATCCAGTACATCACTAAAGAACTAGCTGCAAAACAAGGCCACATAGTTCTGCGTACACCAGTACTGTGAGCTCCCATCGAACTGATCTCAGGTAACTGTAATACTTTCACTGTCCACAGGAATACCGCATTCACACTCTCAGGCGCTAAATATCTTGTGTATGCTTCTTTGGCGAGAATTACCCCAGAAGTATGGCAAAAGACTGAAGGCCGTGTTCTCAAAATCGAGGACGATAACAGTCTGAGGAAACGGAGTTAACTTCAGCGGAGTTGCACTTGTTGTCATCCCGCTAAAGTGCTCGATCAGCAGTGATACTGACACTTGACATTTTTGAGACGGTCCCCACCATGCACTGCCCATCACATGAACACTGTCAGCTTGTCTGTCTGCCAGGTGGGTCACAGTATAGTTTGTTTCTTCGAAGTGTTTCTACCATGACTTTTTATAAGTAATTATTACGGTTAGGGAATGTAATGTTCTGATTACATATATACTCAGCAAAAATAAAAACGTGACACTCATTATTTTTCAAATGGTATTTTGAAACTTTTTTTGAAAGAGTTCTTGTTGTGATTATGGATAAATGCATTGTCAAGGGCATTGCATCACACATTCATTCTACTGGTCGGGCCTATGTTGCGAAGGGGAGAGCACTGCATGCTAAGATCACGTTTCCACGTGCCACAAGTCACGTGACCTATTGATACACGTGCAATTGATCTCACGGTAGCAGAGTAGAGTGTCATCTGAGAAAAAACACGGTTTTATGGTTAATTATTCGTTAATTTGCATTGCCACGACTGCCACTCATTCAGCGTGAACGTGCCATTGGCACGGTGAATACGGGAACGTCCGTCACTGCGAGGGTTATGGGATGCAGTCGATAGACCATCCATAATCTCCAGACACGAGTCCATCAAACTGGCACCACAGCTGACCGCCCCCGTCCTGGCCGACCACGTGTGACGTCACACGCAGATGACCAACATATCGTCTTACGTCATTTGCGTACTCGGTTTGTCACTGCCACATCCACTGGGAATGTATTGGAGGTCGAGGGATTGCCCACATCATTCGAAATCGCCTGCGCTCTGCTCGTCTTCATGCACGACGACCTTATCGTGAACCAATTCTAACCTGTTTCCATCGACGCCAACGTCTTCTTTGGGCACCTGAGATGGACCCAACGAGATTGGAATAGGGTTGTGTTTAGTGATGAATCAAGGTTCACATTAACCTTTGCAATTGCTGATGGAAGGGTTAGAGTTTGGAGAAGACAAGGAGAACGCAATGCCCAGTATTGCGTACAGGAAGTGGATCGATTTGGGGGCGGTATGGCTATGGTGTGGGGTGTTATCAACGGTCGTGCTCGATTCCGACTCATTGTCATCCAGGGAAACCTTAATGCGACACTATACAGGGATCAGGTGCTCGTTCCAGAGCTTTTGCCATTCATGGCAGCTCATAGCCCAGGTCTGACTTTCCAACAGGATAACGTCAGACCTCATACAGCCAATTTAACAGAGAATTTAATCATGAACGCTGGTATCAACATCACTGAGTGGCCCTCAAGATCTCCCGACCCCAACCCCATAGCGCATGTGTGGGATGTGTTAGGCAGGCGGCTCTTTCAATTACGGAACCCTCCACAGAACTTGCAGGAGCTTGGTGCCATGTTGGTACAAATATGGCGGCGTATTCCCCAAGCTGTGTTAAGACGCATCATCCAATTCATGAGGAGACGTTGTATCCCAGTTGGGAACGCCCATGGAGGACACGTCCGGTATTGACCGTTTTTGATCATGGACATTGTAGTCGTATTTCCGGTGGAACCGATTTCATGACGAACATGATCTGTAAGCTATAACATCTTCGATGACAAGAGAATTGAATACACTCGTTATTTCAAACCCATTTTCCAAAATGTTCAAATTATTGACTTTGAAACGAGTATCAAGTTTATATTTTTGTTTCGTATCTATATATGAGTTTTTACGGCGGTATATCAATAATAATTTTACCAAATAATTGCCAAAAAGCTTCTTCCATGCCATTGTAGCATTTAACACTCTTGTCATTTAATACTGCCTGTCCACACCAATCATCACGCAGTCATTCTTGATTGTTCCACATTATAAATCAGTCAAACTACAACTGCTGTTTGAGGTGTGTCTATCATCATTCCATACAGCAATACCACCACACTGTATCCACATACAGTCTTCATGCTTCACATGTCCGTACATCACGTGCTTGATCATACCGTTAGCATCTCGTCAAGCAATATGTCAATCATACTGTCAAGCATACTGTGGAATATACTGCCAAAGACCAATCTGTCGATGGTATCATTAAGACAAATACGTGCCTGTTTACCTTCTACCTCAGGTCACGCCTTGGATCAATATAAGCTTGAGGGTTTGACATGAGAGTGGAAATGTGCATCCTAAATCCGCTTCGATCAATTTTTAAATTCTGTTGAGCATACACACTCAAAGGACAAACTCAGATTTTAAAATAGAAGTACGCCTACAGCATATCTTTCAAAGAAGTAAAGACATTGTTACCAGTTAATAGTTCCTAAATATGTACACAGCAGCTGTCTCTACTTGTTGAAAGGATGATCAGGGCTGTCGAATTGCAAACATCTTGCACGGTGTTTATGGTAACAGAAATCGTACTACATTGCACATCAAGCTCTTTTAGACCCCTGAACTCAAACCAGAACAGGTAACCAAACAATAAAAAAAATCACGAACAAAGAGCGGAAACAACTCAAAAACGAAATAAAGTAGGACACTTAAAAACGTAGAGGTGTCTTCTCGTCTTTTTTCCATATAAAGATTCACAACACATTTGAACCTCTGGACATGGAGGACACACCATCATTGTCATCACGGCGCAGTGGACAATCTCTCCGTGTACGATCTTCAATTGAGCCACCATAACTTACTCTACTAATTTAATTCAATGGTATTGTAGATGACTCCACAACAATACCAATGATCTTCAGCTATCGATACAAAATGGAGACCCATTACCTCTTTATTTACATTAAACTTTCTTTATAACTACAGACAATTTTGACTTGAGATATAATTCATACCATCACCCATCTCCCGGCTGTCGCTGTACGAATAACCATATGGTCTTCATACATTCCACCTTTGTTTTGTCCCCGATATATTGATCTTCAAGCATTATGTGACCAAAAATCTAAGGTCTGTGTCATTAAGGGAGTACTTAAATGGCCATAACCCGCTTTGGGGTAGTAATAGCAGCTATACAGAGGGTTATATCCTGGAGGAGTTGTTCTCAAGCAATCATTTGTTTATTTCATAACATAAAAGTGCTTACAAGTGACTACTATCTCAGTTGTGGGAGGCACTTACCTTTACAACAGTAGGTGAGATTCACAGGACACTATATTCACACGTACTTGACTGAAATATGCGGCACAGAAATGGGTCAACTGGCCTTCTTTAATATACTGTTTGAAATTGTGACAGTTGCCTAACAAATGATGTCTTCTGACAAAAAGTGAGTGTGTTTCTGTCAAAACCGTTTTGCAGGGTATATTGTTATGTAAACCTGCGTTTGAATATTGTCCCAGTTATGGGACAGAGGGTATGAGAGGTCTGGGACTTTTCACAACCTCTTCACTCGTTTGAATCTGGTGGATGTGCTGACAGACAAAAACATAGCAAGCACAGAAACGATTCGTGCAAATCTTTCTCAAACATGTCCCATGAGAGATGTGATGTCAAAAATGTTGATTTGACAGCCAACGTGACAGATATGACCTAGACACAGACACCGAGTCAGGTCTCACAGTGGTCAGAAGGAATGGCAACAACGCAGGCAACAAGTGCGGTGTCCAGCAACTTCAGAGAGCAGAGAGATGACCGAGAGTGAAAAAAAGGAGCAGCTGCTGAAGAACCTTTTGTGATCCGTTACTACAATCAAACGATGGGAGGGTTGATCGTATAGATGAGAAGGCATAAAGAAAACTCCAGCTGGAGTATATATACGTCCCCAGCTGGGTTATGACTCCATCGTTTACGGCGGAGCATGCGGAGATCGTCATGTCGAGGCTGATAAACCACCTTTGAAACATCTACGCATCCATTCTTCTGTACTCTACGTCACAAAACTTTATCGTAATGAATATACCAATGCTTATAACGATGTTTAATCCTATTTGAGGACCTGTGTCACTGAAGTCTTCTCTTGTTCCACCTCTAGTAATAAGACCAAACCCGCTCCTTTCTGAGGATTTCATTGAGCTGGATAACAATATCTCCTTCCCGCCTTCATTCTTCCCCTCCTTGGCCATTAGTGACGCCACGAGTTGACCAAAAATGACGATATTTAAAATATCAGATACTAATGCATTTAAATGTACATGAATTTAATCAGCTAGAAAGTATATATAAGACATACCAGTCTTCGTCTTTACAGATGGTTCAAAGGATGGTGGCGCAGTTGCTGGTGCCAGTGTCATTAGATACACAACAATATCTTCTCGCTTACCATCTCTAGTTTCACAACCAAATCAATGCTATTTTATTGGCGTTTGAATGTATCAATACACTCACCAAATATAACCATTATGTCAGTTTCAAAGTCCCTTCATGTTTTCAGACCATTAGATATGTGTCTTCTCACTATTTGTACAGTTACACAGTATGACTGGCTGTTTAAAGAGTACGTTGTTTATTGTGCAGACTTTCTCTTGGTTGTATGGTTGATATATTGCCGACGGGATGTAAATATTTAAGTCAGTCACTCCTACTGGCATGTGCCCGGTATACAAATCACCGTGTAGTCACATGTTCGCATCTGTTGTACGGTGTTGTGTGATGATATTACACAGGTCTCATACTGTCATGTATACGGTATACAGACTGCCTTGTCGCCTCACGTTTGTATCACTTGGGCAAAGCTGTGTGATGATATTACACGGGTCTCATACTGTCATGTATACGGTATACAGACTGCCGTGTCGCCTCACGTTTGTGTCACCGGGGCAATGATGTGTGATGATATTACACGGTCTCATACTGTCATGTATACGGTATACAGACTGCCATGTCGCCTCACGTTTGTGTCACCGGGGCAATGATGTGTGATGATATTACACGGGCCTCATACTGTCATGTATACTGTATACAGACCACACAGACTATACCGCTGCATCCACTGCTGAAGTCACCGGACATCTAAGGTACCATTGCTGGCTTTATGTGTAGGATCATAGGATATTCATACAGCGCTCATATCCAAGCACTGGTGCATGATCAAGGCGCTGGTATTTTCCCTCGATCAATGTCAATCTCACAAGAAAGACTATACAAAGAAGACTGCTCTCTTGGTTCAAGGTCATTGCATCACCATTACTAGACTGACAATGTAAAAGGCGGATACGAATGTCGCAGTCTTTAGTCACAGAAACAGTGTTTCAGTGGAACGTGCACAAGCGCTGACAGCACAGGGGAGACAACTCCGCCAGTTTCATACACCCTACACACACCGATCTCAACACGGGTGCGGGCTGCACAAGTAACAGTGGGTCAGCCGTAACACCTCTAGTGAGAGAAACTTGGCTCATTGCCAGATCCTGAACAACACAAGGGAGGCAACTCCGTCAACCACACCTTAGCGTCCCATACATCCACATTGTCAACTCAGAAACTGCCTGGAAAGTCTGTCTTCCTCATGCACTTGGCTGTTGTGTTTGGGTTTTTGAATGGTGTTGGTGTGTTTCGGCACCCTTGTTTTTCGCTGCTTTTGACAGTGTTTCATTTCACCCGTAGTCAGCGAATAATGAATCAGTTGCTTCATTTCAAGCCATAAAATACTGTTTTAGGTGCACACAAGATGTTGTATTCGTCAAAGAGTATAAATAACCATACCACATTTTAGTGTTTATATGACTATCAAATTTTCGGATGTTCCAATACTTTTTGATTGTAGTATTGCACGGATGGTGATCATATAAGAACGATCAGAAGAAAGGATCTGTTATCTGGCAGTGATATTCACTGTGTAAACGTTTTCTAAGTGTTGTTAGTGGTGTCAGAATTAACACTTTGCAACCTGATGGTCGTTTGTTCTGTATTCTCACCCAGCGAATTCGGGAATCTTCTTCAGTCTCTTTTTTTAACTAACTCTTGCCTCACACCTCACCTTACATCTCGAGTTCCAGGAAGACACGACAATGAAGTGTGTGGAGATCGGTGATACCATGGACACTCAGTCTGGACACCTGACTATTGTTCTAGTGAGAGGAATGTTACCAACTCTACCTTTATTGCTATCATCACTGCTCTTGCATCATGTATACTGACACTCTATTCCGTATCTGCAACGTAATTCTAAAGGCTCTATCATTACAGAAATGACAGTTCGTGCTACTGTCAAGGCTTTCGTGAAGTTTGGCAGGTTCCAGGCCTGAACGTTGGTGCACCATTGTCAACAATGGTTTTGAAGCTTAGGTCATCTGGCACGTAAACCAGCCTCTCTGGAGCTGTTTCTGACGGTCAGTGCAGAAAGTCTCCTCAAACCGGGTATTTGTAGAGCGGTACTGGTCGCCGTAGCTGTTCGATGACGCAGGTGATGTACCCGGATGTAGCGATCATGAGGTGCAATGGTCGCTCGATGTCGCCCACTTTGAGGGACCTCAGCTACCGAAGTGTGCCGGCCATATCTCTGCTAGAGCCGTGAAATGGTCCTTTGGTGAACATTCATGCATCGGGCAACACTATTCCAAACACTGTGAACAATCGACAGACAGCGATCAGCCTTATACCCATCATTGGGACTATCTGATATCCAGCTTTCACGTACATTACATGTGAATTGTTTATATTTTGACAATACACGCCGAAACTGAAAATCATGCACTTAAATAAGTATTATTTTACGGATGGTACGTCTTCTTGTGATGTTCCAAGATATCAACACCATAGGACCTAAACAGAGTAAAACCTTTTGTAAAATGAAACACGTTTTAATCCACCGCCGCATGAAATTGCAATTTTCATGGTGCATTTCTTCTTTGGGGAGAGGATATACATATACTTTGAATCTAATGTATTAGCATGTTAGTGTCTCGCAGAAAATGCATTCGGAATTTTGACATTTTGTGTTTACCTATATTCAGAAAATTAATTGGGTGAAAGAACGTGGGTGATTCTATTATGTATTTTTGCATTTACCTTTATTCCCGTGTTTACATCAGTTAAAAGCAGTGAAGGAATTGTATGGACCACTTCTCTATTTCGGGCAGTAGAAATTAGTCTTCCCTAAAATGTGCGGACATTATTTTAATTTACTTTCAAACCTCAACCAGATCATAGCCAACCCCCATCTTCCAAACCGGACTTCCAACAGGTTCTGTGTTGTAAAGATCAATCAAAATCCACACGGATGTGAATGGCCATGACTCGAGTGTCCAGACAACTCCTCTGAGCCACGAAGGAGAGATAAACCGTATAACTCCTAATGTCGGATTACTAACTTCAAATAACAAATTATCATGATTTTATGAGACAAATACGTGAAGGTCTGGGATAAAGCTGGTCTTAGTAATCCGTGTTCGGAGAAGCGACGAACGGTATCGGATGGTCAGGCTCGCGAACTTGGTTCATACAGGTCATCGTATCCTGTTGTATATGTTCATGCTTTTGATCAGTGGATTGTCGGGTCCAGGCTGGAATATCTACAGACCGCGGCGTTAGACAACAAAGCAGCCCTTACCTGTGTTCAGTTACAGGACATCTCGTTTTCATTTTCATTTTCCTGACTCAGGTTTGACATCCCTGAATAGAATACATTTGATTGTAGATTAGCAAAATTGTTTTATCTCTGACAGTCTATAGCTTGCATTCTATTTCCTTTGACTTGTCAAATGTACATTTCATGACCGGTACTTGTGTGTTCTATCAATGTGTTGAGCTGTGTTTATAAATTTAAACCTACTTTGTGCACAAATATAGTATTAGTCAGTCGTCATGTGATGTGGACATCACTAACTGATGTGGTCTAACGTTTTCAAGCCTATAACATAATGCAGTGTCCCTCGTCAGTTTGCTTTGCCCTTGGTAACAAGGCTTACTGTACTGCTCACCACTTACCATGCTACTGTACATGTTATGTAGCTGCCCACCCCACCACGACAGACATGACAAACACAAACTGCTCTCTCGGGGAAAACTGCTTGCATGATATTGTCGACAGGACTTGAATGACGATTTATTACACGTTTTTCGAACAAGAATGTCCTTCGGTGTTCACAGAGTTTGTGACCACAGTCTGTCACCACAGTCTTTCAACGTTCATTCTTGTTTTGTCCTGTATATTGAACTGGTTTATATAAAGATAAAGACGATTGCGTAACTTTGATTCACCAAGGTGTTGACGTAAAATTAACGAACTCCCGTACAGATACATTATTCTATGCGGCAGGTCTATACGAACTTTAAACCTGAGGTCATTTTGTTGTGTTTGTTGTTTTGGACATCCTGTTTTACCCACTCACATTCCGGCTTTTGAAACCCTGTCCTAAACGTGGAACATAATTTGACAAACAAAGGGTTTTCATCGACCATTCAATGTGGAGTGTTTATATGTTGATTGCATTTTGGCTGTATGTCTTAAGAACCCATTTCCTGGTTCACCTTGTGTGCAATGACAATAGCATTCCATACATCACATCGATCAGGGTGTGTTGTTCGATGAAAGTAAACAGTTATCTAAATTAAATGTACTGTGCAGCGATATCAAGTATATTCATTTTATAAGAGTGTATTCTTTGTGACGAAAATTTGCACAAAAGACCTATCAAGACAGAAAATCTTGTGCCAGTTGGAGTGCAGCTGGAACGCCAATACCGGTGGTTGGAGTGCAGATGGAGGGCCAATACTGGTGGATTTAACCCTACAGCCAAACTGAGTGCAGATGGAACTGCATTTATTTATATTTAACTACACTTTTGACGGCATTCTTTCAGAGCAGCATTCAAATGGCAATTTTGATGTTTTGCCGGAAACTGTATACAAGTTATACAATACATTGATTATTGTTATATTTTAACACATGTAAGTGCAATGTACAATCCATATGAAACGTTTATTCTTATGACTGTGAGATCTTAAGAAGTTTAATCAAGCAAAATTATATAAAACTTGTTCTCCAACACAGTAACAAGAAAAAAAAACATTGCATGAAATGCAAAGGACATGACAAGACTCGTTACATACATTTATTCCTAATGCGGGAAATTAACAATCCCCAAACACACTCCCCAGCATGTTTCTATTTTATGCATTAGATGCATAATGTTCTACATATGGATAAAAATACATTTCCGTAATTACATCAGGCAGCATTTTCCTAGTTTTACTAAAGAATGAAATAAACAAGTGACACCGAGCTGTACGATAAAAAGGGAGAAATATATGACAAACACAAAAACAACATATGATACCGTAACCCTGTCATGAAGCCAGCAGTGTACAGCACTTAACACATGGCGCAGACAACAGCTGGCCGTTTCGGTTGGGCTTGGCCACAGCACCATTCATGTCATCAGCAGTTGGGCTTGGCCACAACACCATTTATGTCATCAGCAGTTGGGCTTGGTCACAACACCATTTATGTCATCAGCAGTTGGGCTTGGCGACAGCACCATTCATGTCATCAGCAGTTGGCGTCACTGTAACAGAAAACACTTTGCCACTTTGGTAGGGCTTGATCACAACACCATGACGTCATCAACAGTTGGCGTCACTGTAACAGAAAAGACTTTGCCACTTTGGTAGGGCTTGATCACAACACCATGACGTCATCAACAGAAAACACTTTGCCACTTTGGTAGGGCTTGATCACAACACCATGACGTCATCAACAGTTGGCGTCATCATAACAGAAAACACTTTGCCACTTCGGTAGGGCTTGATCACAACACCATGACGTCATCAACAGAAAACACTTTGCCACTTTGGTAGGGCTTGATCACAACACTATGACGTCATCAACAGAAAACACTTTGCCTCTTTGGTAGGGTTTGATCACAACACCATGACGTCATCAACAGTTGGCGTCACCGTAACAGAAAACACTTTGCCACTTCGGTAGGGCTTGATCACAACACCATGATGTCATCAGCAGTACATCACTGTACATTTGGCGCCACGTCAACTGGTTGACCTCGGGTCAGTCAGAGGTCATAGTGCAGTCACCAGATAGAAACAATTTCTTGGTTATTCTACGATTAGTTGGAAAATATGGTAGCATTTAAACAGATCTACATGTTGACATACAGTGGTGTACCATACCGACGATATACCATCAATAATTACAGTCAGTCCTTACCTGATCATGCTTCCAAACACAACACATTGTCTGGAAATGTTCTCATTTCTCTATTTGTATTTCCCTTAAACAGATCCAATATCCTCGCCTTTATACTTAATTATTAACAGCGTGGCCCCGTGAACGTCACACGCAAGGTCAGTGTCAATAACGCCTGGTCTACCATCACTGTCTACATCAACACTGCACTTTCACTCAACTGTGCACCACGATAATGAACAGTTGATCATGTCCCTTGCCTTTCGCCACGTCGGCGGCTGTGTCCCCGTTGTTGTTCCTGGCGTCGATGTTCACCACGTTCAGAGACAGTACAAACTCCACTGTCATCCTGTCTCCTCCCACACAGGCCCAGTGAAGGATGTTGTCACCATCATCACTCACCAGAGACACATCAGCGCCTCGCTTCACAAAGAGCTCCACCAGATCTCTGTATCCCCGTCCAGCAACCTCCATTATCGGTGTCCGGTTCTCCAGTCCTCTACTGTTGATGTCCAGCACGCCCAATGACAGAACAAACTCCACTGTTTTCCTGTCTCCTCTCACACAGGCGTAGTGAAGGATGTTGTTACCGTCATCGTCCACCAGTGACACATCAGCACCACGACTCACAAGCAGCTTCACCACATGGCTGTGTCCCTCACAAGCTGCATCCATCACCGGTGTCCGGCCCCTCCCTCCTCTACTGTCAATGTCCACCTCGTCAAGACACAGGGCAAACTCCACCGTCCTCTTATTTCCTTTCACACAGGCGTAGTGAAGGATGTTGTTACCGTCAACGTCCACCAGTGACACATCAGCACCTCGACTCACAAGCAGCTTCACCACATCTCTGTGTCCCAAGCGTGCTGCCTCCATCAGCGGTGTTATCCCGGCTACACCTCTACAGTTGACGTCACCCCGACCTGTGTCCAGGATCCGCCTAACCTCTGCCAGGTCCCCCTTCCTGCAGGCGCCATGTAGGTCAATGTCTGCTCGGGAGTATCTGCGTACGGGAGTCTGTGTCGCTGTAACACAAAGTGAACTTTGTACACAGGTCGGACATCTTTATCTTACAGCTACATTGTTCACACCTTACACTGATGATACAAAACACTTATCCTTTCATACATTAAACGTGAACCAAAAACAACTTACTACACCGCAGTTTATTTACACGTGGTCTCAATGACTGCTCGTAGCACCTGCTGCCCGAGCGATCACGAGTAATCACAAACAGGTTTCGAGAAAAAAAAATTGATGCCGATGTAAAGAGTTCAACGACTCCAGTTCCATGTATGTGTAGTTACTCTAGGTTGATAGTGAGATCTTCCAAAATATTAATAAATGATAATTATACCATATTCAATACTGAGCGATTTGTGTTTGTTTGCCGCCATATAGCTGGAATACTGCTGAGCGCGGCATAAAACTCAACTCACTAACTCACTTGTTTTTGTTTGCCGCCATATAGTTGTAATATTGCCGAGTGCGGCGTAAAACTCAACTCACTAACTCAACTCATGGGTAATGTTGGAGTGTGAGTGAGTTAATATTTAACGTCACATCGGCAATATTGCAGCCATGTAGCCACGAAAATATATGTATATAAATATACATATATGATATATATGATATGTATATCATAAAAATGTAGATGAAGGACAGTAAAACAACTGAAGTATCACAGTTAGAGGTTAAAACTAGCAGAAGTTAAAACCAATAGAACTATTCGGACAATATAATATAAAACCCGGCTATAGATCGCCAGCAACTGCAGGCAGATGATCACTCGTGACCATGGGGACTTACTCTGCTACCTGCATGGTCCCTAGGTGGACCTACATCATCCCCCCCAGCTGAAGGCGACTGTATGCAAGATAAGCCACACATTAAAATGACAGAAATACTACCCCTAAAAATGTGGAAGATAAATTTGGCCACCTGGATCAGAAAGTGAACAACATGGCGTCGGATATGAACGGAACAGTGTCACCGAGGACCTAACAAAACGAGTGAGAGAAGCAAGACGCTCATTCACTAAAATATTCACGGAGGCTCTAAAAGCTGGGGAAAACCCGAAGATCCGACATGACAAGCTCTATGTCGACGGAAAAGTGTATGCTTTTGATAGTACTAAAGGTGTGTATGTCAGATCAACAAGGCATTAACGAAGCTAACAGTCTTTTTTGGAGCAACGTGATGACATGAGACATCCACGTTGATTTGTCTACATCTGGACGCGGAAATTACACAAATCCAAGGGAGAGCACTTCACTTCTGTGTCGTATCCTATCCTGAAATATTGAAGGGCTATATAAATACGTAAGTGCATCCGGATATACTGATCTCAAATCACATTGTTCCTTTTATGATATAATTGGATTTTATGAATCCTTTGTGAGGAGTGAATAAGATTTTGAAAACTTTCTGTCCTGTTTTACGTCATACAACTCCCAAGACTAAAACGCTTGGTCGATATAGTGGGGATGTGTTACAGAGTTTGTACGTAAATGGCTAGTGGAAAGTAACATTATCAAACGCTTGTTTAGTTCATTCGAAGATACGACTGAGCTTCTTCTTAGATCAACAAAGCTTGCTTTTATCAAAGATACCATTCTAATCTTCACCTACATTCCACCTGGAATTTCGCTTATCTTCCAGTCATTGGACTACGATAGTATGGATCGCTTAACCACATATATTGAAGGAATAGGGAGCTCACATAATGATCTTCACTATCTTCTATCTGGAGGCCTGAATGTTAGATTGAATACCTTTGATGATGACATAACCTTGACTACATACAAGAAAACTGTGATGACTCTCCTGGTGATAACTTTAAACGACCGAGATATACTAGAGATAATGCGAAGTATAATAATTACGGAAGAAAACTTACTGAATTGTGCTCTACGTTTGATATTCACGTCCTTAATGGTCGCCTAAATGGTGATAAAGATGTAACTTCACATGTGTCAAACATCATGGATCAAGCATAGTGAACTATATGCTAGCATCCACTGATTTTTTCCCACACATAAGCCACTTTAAAGTTCTTGACAGAGTTGATTCATGCTACTTCCCTTTGTGTTGCACTCTTAACTTCAATGACCTTGATGAAACCTCAAAGCAACTGACAACGTGCCTCAGTGATCAATCTCCGCCAAGTGTTTAAGACGTGCAAGTTGAGAAGTGTTTTAAGGTTACATGGAATGAAGAAAACAGTGCTCGGCTTCTCAAAAAAATTCAAGAGGTTTTCAGTGCAAAATATGATCCAGTCTTCTCATTACTGGACTCTAATGTTGATGACGCAATTTACAAAGCTGTTAATCTCTATCATAGTGCAGGCAGTGATTGTGTTAAACTGTACAAGAAATATCTATGTACTGATAAGCACCAGCCACCCTGGTGGGATGAGGAGCTAGGAAACCTAAAACACCTGAAACATATGGTATTAAGGAATAATAGAGACCATGGGCATGATATGAACATCTACAGAATGAAAAGGAAACAGTTTAAACAACTATATGCAAACAAAGAGTTAAGTTACTTTCAGAAGAAGAGCTATGTACTTTCAGACGCAAAATGTAAGCCAGGGCAATTCTGGAAATTATTGGAGAAAAATCAGTTGTGAACTCATCAACTCAACATATCACAACAAAAGAGTGGTTTGATGATTTTTAAAATATCTGAAAATACTGCTAACGGAAAAAATGAACAGTTATGTGTTTCATGTGAATCTTATGAAACATGTAATGAAAATGTGAAAAGACCTTTGGCAGAGGATTAAAAAATTATTCATTGTATTAAGAATCTGAAACACGATAAAACACCATGACCTGATGGAATACTGAGTGAAGTCTTCATACCAACGAGATTTATATAACCCCATTACTGACAAAGCTATTCAGTAAAATGTTTACCAACAAGTCAGTCCCACCAGCTTGGGGAAAGAGTATTGTATGTCCTATCCATTTATCTGGAAGTTTAACTGACCCCAACAACTATAGGGGAATATCTCTCATTGTTTCATTGTGCAAAGTTCTGACAAGTGTGATCAATAACAGACTCAAACAGTGGTGTGATGATAATAACATTATTTCTGGGTCTCAGGCTGGATTTAGGCCTTCATATTCCACCATAGATCACATATTTACACTACATGCCGCGATACGGAAATATCTTGTGTAGAAGGAAGGGAGACTCTACTGGCTCTTCCTTGGCTTCTCCAAGGTATTTGATTGTGTAAACTATGATGTTTTGTTCCGAAGTCTTCCACAAACTAGAATCTACAGTGATTTTTAAAAACTTATTTTCATCGATGTATTCTAACTTGTCAGCTTGTGTCATTACTGTCAAATAATTTCAGTTTCAATGTGGGAACAAGGACAAGGACGTATAGTAAGCCCACAGATATTCATTAATTAGCTTATAATAAAAAATGGAAGATGCAGGTGGAAAAAGTATATTTTCAAGAACCGACTGTCCGGATATTGGTGGCCTCATGTATGCAGACGATCTTTCAGCTATGATAACTGTATATGGATGACAACTTCTTTAATACTGGAACACGACGTTTCGATACCGGTTCTTGTATCGTTTTCAAAGTGTAAATGATACAGGGAGAGAACAGGCGATATATATATATATATATATATATTTATACATACATACATATATATATACATAGTTGTCATCACTAATTAACAAGTGATGATAAGGACAAAGGGTAAAAGGATAACATGGAAGCCAGTAGTGCACAGAGCCTAGTATGAATACAAGTTAACAATGTGATGACAACTAAGTAAACCAGTGAGGTACACAGAGTGGGTTGTTTGTACAGTAGGCTAAAGCGGTTTGATGAGCTCATCGTAAGCTGTGGGGATGGGGTAACCTTGGTCTCTGTTAATCATGGGTCGGTATCTTTTGATGTTGATTGCTTCAGTTATTTTCCTTTTGGTAAAGTCTGATTGGTTCTTTGAGAGGATGGTGTAGTCAGTCCAGTTGATTTGGTGATCGGGATGGGCCGCTATGTGATCTGACACTGCTGATTTCTGGTCCGATTTGATGGTAGATTTCTGATGTTCCTTGATTCTGGTGTCGACAGGCCTGGATGTTTCTCCTACGTATGAGTGCCCACAATTGCGGTCAATTGTTTATGTCAACCTTAATGATTACCCATCCCAGCTAGTAAACAGGACAATTGCAGCAACTTTATCACCACCTGCTACCAATCCCTCTCGACCTGAATCGGCTCCAATAAAGATTTCCATCCCATACATCGGCAAGCCCTCCCACCAGATCAGCAGGCTTCTTAAGCAACAAGCAGGAATACACACCACCTTCACCACCTCTGTCACCATCAACACCTTCCTACAGGTCAATGGAAGAAAACACCCGCAAGCCATAAAACCCAACCCCAAAGATGTAATCTACAAAATTGACTGCAATTGTGGGCATTCGTACATAGGAGAAACATCCAGGCCTGTCGACACCAGAAATTACTTTTACATCAGTTATTACTGATTGTTGAAAAATATCTGCAGTCACTTGAAATACTATTATACTATAAAATAGCCATTGCAAAATTTATTTGCAACAACTTTAGACTAGTCATAGAAAGTGGGCGACACTCCTATACACTATGTGAAGAAAAATTATGCACTTCTTGTCACTTTGACAATATATCTCTTATTGAGGATGAATACCATGTAATGATGGTTTGTGATGCGTACAGCCAAGAACGACAACTCTGCTTCCCTGATAACAGCAGCAGCTATCCACCTAAACTCAACACATTTATAAACCTGATGTCTACTGAAAAGATAGATACTATGAAGCAAATCGGAAAATATCTTAGTAACGTTCTAGAGTTACGGAATTATCCCCGTATTACCAATATTACCCCGTATCACTAATATTACCCCGTATTACCAATATTACCCCGTATTACTAATATTACCCCGTATTACCAATATTACCCCGTATCACTAATATTACCCATATCACTAATATTACCCCGTATTATCAATATTACCCCGTATCACTGATATTACCCCGTATCACTGATTTTACCCCGTATCACCGATATTACCCCGTGTCACTAATATTCTTCCTTGTAATTGCTACCATGTATGCGTAAATTTATACCAAATTCATTGTGTATGTTGCATGGCCGACGCCTTAAAAATTGAATAAAATTCTGCTTCTGATTCTGTAATAAACAACTGTAAACACAACGAGTCATGTTACCAAAAGAGTATCAACTCACTTAACATCGACAATAAGTTCTTAACACCGTACATGTACACAATGACATGTCAACATACCGCAG
Source organism: Haliotis asinina (assembly GCF_037392515.1). NCBI lineage: Eukaryota > Metazoa > Mollusca > Gastropoda > Lepetellida > Haliotidae > Haliotis > Haliotis asinina. The sequence goes on along the minus strand of NW_027133890.1, from coordinate 215,474 downwards.
CGAGCATAGGTCGGTTCCGTGTCCAGCAGTTTCATCTCGCTTGGATCATTGAAGGCTGGAACACAGAAGCCCGGACAACGTCAAGGACGTGGAGGACATAGACACAACTACAACATGGGCTGTATACATCAATCTTGTTACAAGAGGCATACACACACACATATGCTGAAACACACTGGCATGGTTGACATTAGACAGCCAACAGGTGGTCAGTGATTCCACTGAGTGAGTATGATCCATGGTAGATGACGCATGAGATGAGTCATTTTTCTGTGAGTGGTTATACAATGATGTTCTATTACATTCCCCTTCTAAAGCTAATTGACTGGAACTAAGCCACCCAGCACCCTTGATATTCACATCCACACTCGTGTGTTTAATTACATAACGACTTTCATGTTTTCGATTGAGCAAGAGTGTGACTTAATTTGGAGATATTACGTGCGCTTTTCCCGACATTATGGGCAATAAAACTTAAAAACAGTTTCAAAACGTTTTATCTGTTTAAATCTAATCAATATAATTGCTCACATTTCCTTTCACTGGGGGAATTCACATTGTTTTCAGTGTTCTCATGTTTTCAACCAGGGGTATGGCATCAAGGTTATATACATGGTACATACTCAACATTATGAGATGATTCTTCACATATTCTTCACTTCAGTGTATTGTAAAGTATGTTTACACATAAGCTTGTCTCGAGAAATCGCGGCTTATTTACATAAGTTTACAAAGTGCTCACACTTTAATACTACTTACTATTTTTATACTTACCTCGCTTAGCCCTGAAACCAAACATTAAACAGCAATTAGCATGGTGTCGGAAATTGTAAATAAAATATTTATATGCACTAGAAATACATCCTCGATCACACATTGAACATTTCTGCTTTTAGTGTGTTAATTAAGTGCAACTGTACTTTTGCTGTTCGTCTATCGACAGATGACATTCACAGTTTGTATAAACAACCGTTGGAACCATTAACTACAATCAAAACGCCTTTAATGAACTATACAATGAACATGAAGTAGTAATTCCATTTTGTAAACCATATTGCAAAAGCGTATATGTATTTAACAACTTAAATAAGATTTTAATGTACTTACAGTTAAGGAAACTGTGCTTCATGAATGTATTTGTATTCAATGACTTTAATAACATATATTCACATACTGTCATGAAGTTCGTGCTAACATGCAAATGTCGTTCAAGCGTTTGTCATCATTTGCATCTAAACGTGACCAGGGACATTTGAAACTAACAGTTACACGTGTTGTGACATCCCTCCCTTTAATATATTTTCTTGAGTACAGCTGAATATAAATGCAACCATACCTCCTCCCTCTGTAGCAGCACGCACGGCACACCATAGCGAGGCGAGCGATAAACACGAAGATGTTGATGATGAGTATGAGGATCACAATGCACAGTATTGCTGCGAGCCGTGTTTCTTGGCGGTCCTGATTTTGATTTTGTTTCAGAAAACTGCATTCTGTAAAATAATACATCTAATAATCTATCTCGACCATTCCAGAATACAGAATGCCCAACGATTACACCAGTCGAGTGCAAATTAGTATTTGCCACGTTAATTTATATACCAATAGCACGAAATGAAACATTGCCTCGCTCCTTGTTCATCTCATATTCCATACTTAGTTGAACCCCTTCACAGGCAGATGTTATAAAGTTGTGTTTCTGAAGTAAATATGTCTTATACCAATTAAATAGGGCAGCCTGATGCTGTTTATATTGGCAGTCTATGGACGGGGATGTTGAATTATTTGACATGTCGGTTCAACATCCTGGTTGAGAATAAAACGACCACTTAACTGCAAATATCATACAAAACCTTGCATCTTCCTAACTTTGCGTTACTGTTTTCTATACCACTACTGGGCAGTTGTCATGTAAACTATTGTCTCCTGGAGATTTTGTGTGAGACAACGTTACTCAAGGCAAGTGCATTCCAAATGTCACAGAATGTACTGAATTTCTTATTATTTCAGTAAGTTTGTCCCAAATCAACAAAACCTGAATAGATGTTTTCAGGCCAGTTGTGAACCATGCAGTGTGGAAATGCACAGTTTTCCAATGAATGCAGTGTACAGCTTGGATCGATCTGAAAAGTTTCACACCGTTAGAATGCCACAGAATAAGATGACTTTACTATCTGCAGGTAGTTCTTCAGACTTCAGAAGGCAGTAGCGTATTTCCGTTATGCTTTGTACATGGCAAAGTTCGTTATCTCCCCTTATTTGTCCACAAGTATGTACTTCCGCTGTGGATTCAGCATCTACTAACTCGATGCAGCTTACATAAATCATCTTCAACCTTAAATGCAGGTTGACATTGCCTCAAAGGTTACCCCGTGACAACCTTACTTTGAAACGCCACATACGTCTGGTGTCATGTTCTGGCATGGATCGTAAAGCTCGAATACATAGTCACTTGTTAGTCTAGCTACTGGCTGCTTCAACATCTTCAGCTGACATCCCACAGACTATCTCGTCCCTTTCTACAAGATGATTAACAATATGTGACATTCAGTCGAATAACTAAAAAGACACTTTTTCGTTATAGTATATTGACGAAATACATTTGTATATATCTGGAACTTAATTTGCTTCCATTGGTGAGAGGGGTAAAGGCAGCAGCATGATCACTCAGATCAAGGGGAATAATATTGACACAATTTTTCTAGACTCTCGCCAATTTCATTATAAGAACTGCCGTCTGCGCAATTGTAATACAGGCAGTTCTTCCTACACATTCTCACTCACACCTTTCACACTTAATAAATCAATTGAAAAACCACAAACGTAATAATTCATAATTATTATACTGTTCACTTCGATTCACTTTGAGGTTCCTGCAATTTCTGTATACACTCTTTCCAACATGCACAATATATTGTGTGTTAGATAAAAACACTGTAGATAACTTACATTGATTCACTCTGATGTATAGAACATATATAAAATACTACTCACGCTGAGACTCAGGGTGGTACTGACTGCTACACACCTTGCATCCCGACCTGCACGTGTACAACTTTTCTTCCTCCGCTGTCAGACACGAAGGGCACAGATGTTGACACTGGTTACCGAAATGTCCGTGTTGACATTGTTGACATTGACCAGTAAACCTGTGACATGACTGGAAGGCGGACAGACATGACATATTGCAGTGGGCGCCATAACGACCAGCTATACAACCTTCTAAGCAGGTTCCTTCAACACTGCAGGCAAAGCCCTTACATTTCTGCAAGCAGGAATGTTCACACTTACTACCGTACAAATCAGCCCTGCAGACTGTACAGTTGTCACAGTGATGCCAGTCACATGCCAGACATTCATGTGGACAAGGTATCTTACAGCGAGGTCCACAGTAACCATCTTCACAACCGTCACTACAGACGGTCTTCCCCGAGTCGTCGTCCAGTTGGCATGAAGACTTCACACACGTCTCCTGGCAGCGATGCTGACAGTACTTGTCTGTGTAGCCTGCTTTACATCCTTCTGTGCATATTCCACGTGAATCACATTTTTCCTCTTTACAATTCTGGCAGGACTTTGATCCAAGCAGGGGGATGACGAAAACTGAAATACGGAAGCGCTATGACAGAAAAAAATCAGGATGACAGAACAGAAAACTTCCCTAAAAAAGGCATATCACTACGGGTGAGTGAGTGAGTGGGTTTGCGTAATTGAATGAGTTAAGATCATAAGTGAATTCGGCAGTATTTCAGCCATATCGTGACTGAACAAGTTACAGATTCATACTTAAGTCAAATTTTGAAACCTTGTGAACGTAGGGCAGGACAACAACTAGGCGATCATATACATATAGAACTAAATCTAGCATTAGTAGCTATACAAGACAATTCAGTATACAGTTTCTGGTCACAGCATTCGAAACGACGACATGTTATGATATAATACGTATCATGTCATGACCCAGTATGTCTATCTGTACAAGACATTCTTGATACCAGATCCAGTGAAAATCTTATTTTTCTATAACATACATTATTTAGTAGCCAGTCACCGAGAGCTAAAGAGAGCTTATGGGAACGTACCTATGATTATGACGATGCATCTCAACCCGAGCTGCATATTGGTTGGTCTAATACAAACAGAAAATATACTGAGTTTATTTTTACAACGATTCTGTTTACTTGAAACTGTAGACTAAAGCAAAATATCCCCAACTAAATCTTTGTTAAAACATCATAGTGTATGTCCAAATATATTGCTCCTTGACAATCAAAAGGTGAACATATCCCATCTTTGTTCTCAGTGCTGTAATCGGTTTCAATAAATTACGACTCCTTCTTAAATCTGTCTAAAGAAAACATTGTAATGCTACCTGTTTTTTCAATCTTGAGCAAACTGATCGCTGTTTTTCTATGTTTGGATAGGAAGTATAACGCCTTTCGTGTATGTATCCATGGCATGTATCTGTTCATAATATCACAAGTTATGTCATCATACCTGCTGCTGGTCATGAGTAATCAGTCTTATTCAGTTGTGGTTATCTGCAACAAAGACAATATCATCAGTGGTTTTACACAGTGCTATTTACGAAGTATTCGTTACGGTGCGGACATGTGAAGACTATACACTGTCTATGTTTGGACATTGACCTAGTCCTGAATTAAGGACTTCTTCCTTTACAAAACGTATTGCAACATACTGAAAAATAAATACTACGTGGGTTGTTTGAATTTCAATTTGCTCAAATTCAGTCACGTATACCATTTTCCTACATGAAGAAAAGCAACGTGAATTCCTTGCCACACGTGTTTCTGATTGAAATTGATATGATTATCTGTATTCAGAGATTCTGGAACCCGTGAACATCCAGGTTAAAATTTGCCTTCAGTATACCTTTTGTGGCCAAGCGCACTGACATGTTTGGCACGTGCCATCAGTGCACATTTACGTAAAATGATGCTCACACCGTTGATCTCTGCATTTTCTTGTCCAGGCTCGATCATTATGCTAACATATAGGTAAATTATGGCTGAATGCGGCGGAAAACAACACTCACTCGCTCACCCACTCAGAGGTTCATGGTAATGTTTCTAGCATGACATTAAATGTCATCTGTTGGTTAATGAGAGAGTATTAAGGAAAACATGACTTAATAATTGCTAACATCTTTTCAATCAGTGGCTACAGTCATTGGCAAACGTTGGTACACTCATGGGGACCATTTGTGATGTCATCCTTGCAGATATGTGTCTTTAAGCTTATGAACCGGACCAAGGCATTCATCTTAAGCTTACGAGATCATGGACTTGACCAGATTCGCAGATTACGATTCCCAAGGCTTTTGGTTAGTTCTTTCCATTTTTTGTTGGTTTAGAGACTACGGAAAATAGGTACGATAATTTCGAATGATTAGCAAACATGAGCACATGTTGTGGCATTTCATTGAGTTTTCAAGTGAATGTTTACATGTTTTGGGCTTATAAACACATATACCCTGTGGAATGCCGCCTGTTAACATGTTGCTTTCTGGCTCCCTTCGCTGTGTGCCTTCTCCTGGAATGGACATGACACGAAATATCACCATCACGTTCATGCTTTGTTAAAATATTCAATAAGAAAGAAAAATAGTTAGTTGCTATGCATTAAGAATCCAAAACACGTAAACGCAGTCACACATTATAGCAAAAGGCGCATAGCTGTGCTTCTTTGACAACATATAAACGTCTCTTGAAAGAATACACACACGCCGCACACACACCTGCTGAATAACTGTTGGTTAACCTAATGCCTTTCCTACTGTGTTTCTTAGCTTACCGCGTTCATCGAAAAACTTGGACTTGACCAAAAGACCGCTGGAAATAAACGAAAAAGATGAGGACAACATAACTTTAAACACCTGTTGGCAGACGAGCTTGTCTATTTGGTCATGGATCACACAAAGTCATCTATTAACGTCGTCAGGTTATGAACTGATCGGTGATCATCTAACGCCATATTCGCATTCTTTTCTAAGTGAGATTCTGTCAGTGGCACTTTGCAGTACCCATCGATACTGCTTAAGGACTGAAATATTTGGCTCGTCAAAAGGGATATATAGCTCCGGTATATTTTATACATTTATTCAGGTTATAACACTTGGAACACATGACATATTTGGGTTACATCGTTACAGAATGACCACTACTTTCTGAATGGCATTGGTATTCGTGATATCTATGTGAGGGGTTACCGTGTCAATGAAAAATGAAAAATAATCGACTCACATGGCGACAACTGCAGCTAATAATGCTATGGTCAAGATAATGCCCAGTGCCAAGATAGTGCTCTTGTGACTTCCTTCCTCACACTGACAGGGAACTATTGACAACATAATGTGAAACAATGTGTCATTTTTTTTGTTTCAAACAACTGATTTGTGGCTTACCGGTTGGAAGCGCAAACGTTCAATTTGTATCTCAGCTGAATTTTCTCTCTACAATATACACCTTCATGTTTATATGAACTTCTCTTTGTATTTTGACAACTCCAAAAAGCCGAGGACCATAGCTGCAATAGGAGTCATTTGTACGTCATTTCCAGACATGGTCAGACACGACAAAGACCTTTGGCATACTGGACTTACAGAGGAGTCTCTAACAGAAGGTTTGGTAATCGAGATTATCTTAAAATAAGCTAGTTTTGTTTCTTATGAAGTGATGTGTTGTTTCAACATCAATGTGGTCATATGTGGAAACTGTATTGCTTCACGCGCTGTTTTCCTGTCGTTCATAGACAGTATTACGAAAGTAACTTTGACAATAGCAGTACCATGTTTTGGGTATTATATAAGATAAAATCCTCATCTCTTGATTAAGAAATTTTACTTCGAGTTAGCTCTTCTGGGCTGTCATTAAAAAAAGATGAGTGATGTGCATTATAATCTGTTAGTTGTGTCATTGGTAATTTGTTACTTTCCTACTATATGATGTACTCCTCTGCAGTCAATACACCATACTGGCCCAGTAATATCAATTGTATTTTGTTTGTCGATAATAGTATATACTTACCTTTGTTATCGTAGCTCTTGTGCAGTGCGACAGTAATGTTACAGTAGTCCCCTGTAAAGTTTCCTGGACAGTCCTTAGTGCAGTGACCGTTGTGTTGATTACAGATGTGATTGACACAGGTCTTTTTACAAGGCTGATCACACAGGTCACCATGCCATCCAGGAATGCAGCCCTCGGAACACTCGCCGTCAGTTTTCACGCAATGTTTAGCTTCGAGATGAAGAGCGCAGTTGCAGGAACAGTTTCGTTCACAATTTTGACCGAACTTTCCTGGCTGACAGTTTTTGTAAGCGGTAATAAGAACAGCTGCAACAAAATCAATTTGCTATGTACATCCCTTCGAGTAGTTTATCGCTGGACCTTCATAATCATTTGCTACGTATTAAAACCTATACAAATAGCTCTATGTTTCCTTGTTTGAGAATGGATGCTCCCGAAATTGATATGTTACCGATCTTTGAGTCATCACTATCATATATGTACATAGTAAAGGTGTAAAGGTTGATTCTTGAAACTGCTTGCTGTTATGCTTACTGTTAAGAGCGAAGACTGCCACCAGGGTACAGTGCATGGTAGCAACATGTCACGGTGTCTTCTCTGTCGGCGTCACCTGCAATGGAAACACGGCATTGGTCAAATGTATATGTCAATAATGACTCTACCTACTTACACTTTTAAACAAAATGCGAACTAGTACATTTTTTTGTTTATAATGTCATACTTTATAGCAAATCTGAAAATTCTGAAGTATGAATACAAACATGATTTACAAAGATAACAATGAAAATCCACTATAACAAGTAAATCATATTTTTAAAAAGTCCTTACTTCAAGAATAAACAGGTTCATTATATATGATACATCATTATTAATGATAGGAATCTGTTTGACATAGACTTTATCCACTGGACATTTGTAAGGAATAAAATAATTAACTGAATAACAGAAACGAATTTACCAATTCTTCCTTGTTGGGTGAAAACAAGAAACCATCGTGCATTTGTCTGCCCGTTTGCACCTGACTATTGAAAAGAATTTACTAAACCGCAAAAGAAACGCCACACCGATGGCCATTTCTTAAACACACATTTTAATTCGTTCTAATTAACAAGCAAAGCGGGAGATAAAGATCAAACTTGATGGCTAATACATTTTTGTGGATCATATTTAAAGTTCACACAAACGAAATCAACAAAACTATTACTTTGAGTATACCTCAAATTCAATAACAGTGTATGAAATAGCGTCAGCTCGGCGGCCCACTGTTAGCTACTTACATGACAGGCTTACAACTTTATTTTTAGCCCTGTGGACCAACGGTATATTTTTAACCTTGTCACTGACTAAATAAAAAAAATCGAAAAAAATTTACAATTGTGGTTGCCAGACGACGACTGTATACTTCATGATCAATCTAACTTCCATAGACCCGATCCTACTCTAAATACCAGGCTGGTTACATGCTAACAAATCCAGCAACATGTTTTTTTAGGAGTTTCAAACAGTGTAGTGTCAATATCGTGTGTACAGGCCAGTGTGCATCGTCTTCTCACTGAATGAATTAACTGATCGATGAAGGTCATATGTCCATACTCTGCGAAAAGCCTGAACCAGTCCAGTGGGAGTTCTTGGCCTCGGCTGGAGGGCATTCAGTCTTATGTCACGACATTTCCATGTTCTGGCCCGAAAGTATGTATCACAACTGAGCCAACTGTCTGGTTCAGGCCGATTCCACCACACACCATGGTGCTTGGCCCACCGCGCAAGTTTCTGTCAACAATACGCCCACTGGAAACCGTTCAACACGCCTTCCCCACACCCTCACTCTGTCATTGGCTGCCGAAACACAATAGCAGCTTGTACTAAGAAAAATACATAGTACACAATTGTCAAAACCGCCAGTGTCGGCGTTGATTTGCCAAGCGGTGAGGACACACGTGAGTTGACGTTACCAAGCGATGAGCATGGACGTGAGTTGACGTTACCAAGCGTTGAGTATGGACGTGAGGTGACGTTACCAAGCGTTGAGTATGGACGTGAGTTGACGTTACCAAGCGTTGAGCATGGACGTGAGATGACGTTACCAAACGTTGAGTATGGACGTGAGTTGACGTTACCAAGTGTTGAGTATGGACGTGAGGTGACGTTACCAAACGTTGAGTATGGACGTGAGGTGACGTTACCAAGCGTTGAGTATGGACGTGAGGTGACGTTACAAAGCGTTGAGCGTGGACGTGAGTTGACGTTACCAAGCGTTGAGTATGGACGTGAGATGACGTTACCAAACGTTGAGTATGGACGTGAGTTGACGTTACCAAGCGTTGAGTATGGACGTGAGTTGACGTTACCAAGCGTTGAGTATGGACGTGAGGTGACGTTACCAAGCGTTGAGTATGGACGTGAGTTGACGTTACCAAGCGTTGAGCATGGACGTGAGATGACGTTACCAAATGTTGAGTATGGACGTGAGTTGACGTTACCAAGCGTTGAGTATGGACGTGAGTTGACGTTACCAAGCGTTGAGTATGGACGTGAGTTGACGTTACCAAGCGTTGAGTATGGACGTGAGTTGACGTTACAAAGCGTTGAGTATGGACGTGAGTTGACGTTACCAAGCGATGAGCATGGACGTGAATTGACGTTACCAAGCGTTGAGTATGGACGTGAGTTGACCTTACCAAGCGTTGAGTATGGACGTGAGTTGACGTTACCAAGCGTTGAGCATGGACGTGAGATGACGTTACTAAACGTTGAGTATGGACGTGAGTTGACGTTACCAAGTGTTGAGTATGGACGTGAGGTGACGTTACCAAACGTTGAGTATGGACGTGAGTTGACGTTACCAAGCGTTGAGTATGGACGTGAGGTGACGTTACCAAGCGTTGAGTATGGACGTGAGTTGACGTTACCAAGCGTTGAGTATGGACGTGAGATGACGTTACCAAACGTTGAGTATGGACGTGAGTTGACGTTACCAAGCGTTGAGTATGGACGTGAGTTGACGTTACCAAGCGTTGAGTATGGACGTGAGGTGACGTTACCAAGCATTAAGTATGGACGTGAGTTGACGTTACCAAGCGTTGAGCATGGACGTGAGATGACGTTACCAAACGTTGAGTATGGACGTGAGGTGACGTTACCAAGCGTTGAGTATGGACGTGAGTTGACGTTACCAAGCGTTGAGCATGGACGTGAGTTGACGTTACCAAGCGTTGAGTATGGACGTGAGTTGACGTTACAAAGCGTTGAGTATGGACGTGAGTTGACGTTACCAAGCGTTGAGTATGGACGTGAGGTGACGTTACCAAGCGTTGAGCGTGGACGTGAGTTGATGTTACCAAGCGTTGAGTATGGACGTGAGGTGACGTTACCAAGCGTTGAGTATGGACGTGAGTTGACGTTGCCAAGCGTTGAGTATGGACGTGAGTTGACGTTTCCAAGCGTTGAGTATGGACGTGAGGTGACGTTACCAAGCGTTGAGTATGGACGTGAGATGACGTTACCAAGCGTTGAGTATGGACGTGAGTTGAAGTTACCAAGCGTTGAGTATGGACGTGAGTTGACGTTACCAAGCGTTGAGTATGGACGTGAGGTGACGTTACCAAGCGTTGAGTATGGACGTGAGGTGACATTACCAAGCGTTGAGCGTGGACGTGAGGTGACGTTACCAAGTGTTGAGTATGGACGTGAGGTGACGTTACCAAGCGTTGAGTATGGACGTGAGTTGACGTTACCAAGCGTTGAGTATGGACGTGAGGTGACGTTTCCAAGCGTTGAGTATGGACGTGAGTTGACGTTACCAAGCGTTGAGTATGGACGTGAGTTGACGTTACCATGCGTTGAGTATGGACGTGAGTTGACGTTACCAAGCGTTGAGTATGGACGTGAGTTGACGTTACAAAGCGGTGAGTATGGACGTGAGTTGACGTTACCAAGCGTTGAGTATGGACGTGAGTTGACGTTACCAAGCGTTGCGTATGGACGTGAGTTGACGTTACCAAGCGTTGAGTATGGACGTGAGTTGACGTTACCAAGCGTTGAGTATGGACATGAGATGACGTTACCAAGCGTTGAGTATGGACGTGAGTTGACGTTACCAAGCGTTGCGTATGGACGTGAGGTGACGTTACCAAGCGTTGAGTACGGTCGTGAGATGACGTTACCAAGCGGTGAGGACAGAACCACGATATGGTCGGTGACATCACAGGTTTCTCCTGCGCAAACGTCGACAAAATGCATCGGCACGAATAGGTCTGTTGTGTGTCCGGTTAATCTTGAGTGCTGTTTCCGTCACTTAGAGAACTGATCCTGCAGATCGTGACCAGATACCGTCCTGTAGTCGGTAGACCGACCTACCGTTAACATTAGAATGAATAGTTTCCCTCTGTATTGTCTGGCCAATATGCAGTCTTCCCAAGGCTTGGTTCCTGTGTTATTTCGTAAGTTTTACCATAGCTATTGTATCAAGGGCATAGGTTCAGGCGAGAAGGTGTCTCGCTTTCACTGGAGGGGTTGTCACGATATGCAGGGGCATTTTCATATTCTCGATTGTCATACGTAACCATTAACTGTACCTGTTTTTAGGTCGATATGCATTTTCATGATAAAATGCACTGACGTTGGCGATAGCTGTCGATTTGACTTTATAAACATGTTAACAAAACCTTACAGTGATAAAAAATACACTATACTGAAAACACACAAAAAATCGAAAAATGAGTTTGGATTTGCAATTCTTTTACGGTTTATATATAACTTTAATGTATCACGTGACACTGATAAATGCATTTCCAAGACAAAAAAGAGGATTTAAAATATTTAGGTTACACACTGTATTACACAGTTACACTTTTCTATGAAATTGATACGTACAAAAGTCGTTGTATGGTGAGCGAACAAAGCGATATTATGACTGACAGTCTGCTTTCTAAATTCCATGAAATGTTAAAAAGTAAGTGGTAAATATCTTATAAAAACTATATAGTTTACGCTTAAAAACATAATACATTACATGGAATTAAACATTAAACACATAAATTTCTGAATATGTCATATAGACTCAGCAAAGCTATGTGCTTGTTCCGTTTTTCTTCTCGCTTGTTATTCATAAATTGGTCAGGGAAATGACGTCCACTTGTGCAAATGGCGTCCTGTTGTTCCCGGACACACTAATCTTGAGCTGTTCCTCCTTTAATAGACAGACGCTGCTCTTTTTCTCATGCAGCATTTGGAAACCAGACAACTGAAGGTAGATCACCATTCTAGGGGCTGGGAGTTAATAACGGAACAGTTTGTTTATCCTTTGCTGAACAAAAATATAAGGATTGCGTTCAGCATAAATGGCTTGGAATATTCAAACTGGGAAATGTTACGATTCGTATTATCTGTTTAAAACGTGTTTTCTGTGTGAGGACTGCTCAACACTTGAAAATGTAACGAATTAAAGAGTATTATTATCTAGCATTCTACAGACTTGCTTCGTGCATACACCAAGCAACGAAGAAACAGAAACGTTTTTTGCCATTCAGCCATTAAAACAGTTTGTACTTGTATTACTAGACACGTGTCTCTGCCCAACAGTTTAGAGTGAATAAACTAACTTGTGGACATTTAATGTCAATGCGTAATTTACAAAATGTGTGATTTACGTCACATTTATTTACCAAATGAAATGGGATTAATGAGCATTACCTGATAAATCTAAAGGTGCTCATTTACCGTTTCTCGATTCGAGAGGCAAAACTGAACATGATAAATTAATGTATGAAGGGACAAATATACTACAATGAGGAAAACCAAGTTGTATAGAAAGTCAGTGTCCTTACTGCACTACACTGTCAGTGTAGATACTGAACCAGTGACGAAACACCGAAACCTCAAAATGTTTTCCTATGTTATCACAAAAAAACATTAATGACTAAGCAAGATAAATTATTCCAAACTGAAACTTATTATATTTTTGTTGATCAAAGTAAGGACTCTCTTACTCGTTACACTTATGCGACCAACTGCGCTTCTGACTGGCGCTGCAGAGTTCACGATCCAGTCAATAACTCTGGAAAAGCATCCGGGTAGTAGCGTGGGTAATCAATAATAAAAACAACAACCAGTCCTAGGAAATTGTTCTAGATCAGTATCTCTCCAGTAAAACTGTTTAATCTCTCTTTGTAACTCGTGCATCTATACGCATCTGTCTTGATCATGTGGTTAGATAAGCTATTGCAGCCTACCGGCTTTTAACAGTTTATCTAATACTTTAAACGATACCATGAAAATTGAAAATATTACAATAACTGTCACCCGTCAACAGTCATTTTCTAAAGCCTGTCTCAGCAAGTACAGTCAACCCTTCATAGATCTTCAAATGCAGCTTTGACATTGTCAACAATCTGGAACATCAGCGTGATACTACAATCATGGATAACTCGAGCGACAGTCAAAGCTATACGTGTGCATACATGTACTGTGTAATTCTGAAACAGGCGTTGTTGTGTTTTCATTGCTCGGTAGTTTGCGCCTCCTGTCAATAAGGATAATTTCACCACGTTATATTTACGAGATATTGCTGCTAATGATATCAATCACAAAGCAGCCACACACTTTACGTGTGTGTACTAATATGATTTACGTACCTCAACATACAGGGCAATCCTACTGCTACTCAGGTATATCCCCGCTGAAGTGGGTCAGCTTCCAAGTCAAACATGGACCACGTGATTAAACGCAGCCAATGTATATCCAAGGTGTTGCTGAGCCAGTATAATACACATATGTGTTTACAGAGGCATATAGCAGGTCATGGACAAACAGTAAGTAAGACGCAGTTCACCGCTAAATGTAAACTGCACAGGAGAAAGTGTACAACTGCATGTACACTCAGTGTTGTTATGATGCGCTTGACTCCTGCATGCATATCGGGAGTTAGGATCGTCGCCGGTGTTCACACTGCTCTGACGAAGAGAGGCATTTACTAGTAGTAGTAAGTAGATGCAGACTCATGGGACCAAAACATGGAGCCTTTTCAAACATTTCAGTGTGAGATATAAAACCTCTACGTTAATACAGAAACGATATGTTCGGTTAAGTCGGATTCAGTTTTAGATAGCCAATACATCAGGTGTTGTTGAGTTGAGTTGGTTTTACGTCACATCGTAAATTATCACATTATTCCAGCCACTAAATTACGACATCATGTGAGTGAGTGAGTTTACTTTTAAGTCGCACTCAGCAATATTCCAGCAACAGCATGAGCATCGATCTGTGCAATTGGGAACCGATGACCTGTGTCAAACAAAGTTAGCGAGCCTGACCACCCGATCCCGTTAGTCGCCTCTTACGACAAGCATAGTCGCCTTTTATGGTAAGCATGGGTTGCTGAAGGCCTATTCTACCCCGGGACCTTCACGAGCAAATTCATACTCATTTTAAGTACAAAGTGCAGATGCGTTTTATGTTGAAACAATATATATATTCATTACATTATTTAAAACCAAATGTCATAACACCAAATTCAAAAGCAGACAGTTTCATGTTATTCAGATTATATAAATAGGATTTGTGGCACAGGTCAACTTCCCTCTTCTACTTAACAATGAGATGACAGCTCACGCTGGAAAACAGGTCTTTCAGATTTGTCGCTTCGTAACGCGAGTCCCTTGTCGAAACTTCCACGCAGTCAAACAGTACATTCTCGATAGTGAACACGTCATCGCAAGAGACACACATAGGTGGTCCATCGACATCCGTTTTCTGCTGTTAGTTATATGTAAACCGACTGTGGCCAGAACGGCATCGTTGTAAAACGACCTCACCACGTCTGGTATAGACATGTGAGGCTTCAGGTCAAGGTCATTTCTTCCAACTTGGGTGTCCCACCTTTTCTGCTTAAGGTCTCGAGTAACAATTTTGAGAACAGGTCTGTAAATCACTAAGCGGGTTCATCAGTGGAGGTATGGGCTTTTCAAGACATGCTTAGCTGCAGCATCTACCGTTGTCTTAGCTGCTATGCTGACGTCAGGTAAACAACGACATTATCTCGTGTATGTCAAGCAAATCATCCAAGGATGTAGTCGTGGTTTAAATACAGGTAATGGTTTTACAACTGTTATTGTAACACATGCGAAGTTTAGATGCAGATGATTACATCATTATCAAACAAATGCTGCTGAAGTACTGTTGGCAGACCTTTACATGTAATATCACATATGGACATGTTTTAATGATACATTGGCATTTCAGGCATTTGGTAGGTATGGAACCCTGGGTTTTGAACATAAACGTCTGTTAAATAGTTTGATAAGTGGCATCCAGTGCCATGAAAGAATTTGCAGGAATATCTATCTTCAGGGTGCATTGATCGTCTGATATTCCATGTCCCCGCCATCCTCTTGTATTTCCCAGTACCTGTGTAGTTCCATGTACTCTGTGGAGGGAACAGACGGTTGCTGCGGGAGAGGTTCAGGATTCACTCTGTCCCCTTCAGTCTCCCTGTGCACAGAACAATACACAGCCTGAGAATGCTATGTCGTCAGCATTTCATGTTTAATCATGATTTGACCAGTACTGATCACAGTGAACAGTATCCTGTTCGGAGAGTCTCACGGATCAGTCTAATGATGATTGCTTGACACTGACTGGCTACCCACTTATTTCCCCCAGTTTATTTTGCTAGTATGTGAAACACTTCTCAACAAAGTGGCATCGCTGTACCTTATCTTTACCTTGCTACTTTTTCTCTTAACTAAAGTCAACCGATAGAGAGGTTCTCTTCTAACTCAATCCCCAGTTGGCTAATTACCCTAGTTCATATAAGCAAGAATGATACTCTTTATAAAGTAATAGACCTTCTCAATTACTTGTCAATCTACAATATCTCCATAACTGTACGGCATTATAACTCATGCTTCTGCTTGATGTCATCATACATACTTGTATTTATTTAGTGCACACTTCAGATCACACCGCTGCATCAGGGCGATTCCACAAGATGATAGGTATGTGTAAATGTAAGTAAAATAGGTAACATGTAATTAAACTAGGAAACCGAATTGATATTGCTACTTTAATTAAGCTTACTTGGGACAAGAGTCATGTGAAACAAGCAAATGAATACAAGACCATTATCTCCACGTTTAAATAACTCCATGGTTGAACTACATCATGTAGATAGCTGATGTGGAGTGTAACATACAAACCTCTTGGTGCGCGTCCCTGTTCTGCAACAGATGCAGTTGGTGACCATTATACCCACAAGAATCAGGACAAAAGCTGTTGGTATTCCTATCTGGATACCCAAGATACCGTGTGTCAGTGGCGGACCTGTGAACAGTAATGTCATCTGATTAATATCTTTTCTTAATGAATAAAACAGTAGAAAAGCGTTACTTATGGACATAATCCTATGATACATGCACACAGACTCACCATTCGCACATGTTTCCTGAAGACAGGTATCTCTTGAGCAGTTGTATTTGCACGTTGACTCACAGGCGCTGTTATTGCATCCACGGAGACACATTCCCGAGTCCTGATCACATGCTCCGCTGAGACATATCTCACAACCACCGTTACAAAAGTCTCCATAAAACCCAGAGTCACATCCTTTAAGACAATATCCATTATGTGGGTCACACATGCCATGTTTGCAGTTATGTGAGCATGGTCTACACTCTTTACCAAAGTGTCCTGACACACAACCATCTGCACAAACACCATTCCTGCTGCAGCGCATACCTTTACAGTTCGGGTTACATGGTGAAGAGCAGTTGTTACCATGCCAACCACTGACACATCCATGTGTACAGTCACCACTCAATTTCTCACATTCAGGCAAACACGGGTTTCCTTCCTTGTAAAAACAGCTGTCAGATGCATTAAATCTGCAATGTTTGCTACAGGCCTTTTCACACCGATGACCGTAAAATCCGGTTTCACAACCCCCCAAGCATCCTGTGTGACATGTCCCCACACAATGCTCACATCTGTGCTCGCACTGTAGACCATAATGGGGTGCTTGACAAACCCGGCACGTCCCCGTGGATCTGTCGCATGACAGGCATCTCACGGAGCAGTTCTTACAGTCAATGCCATAGTAAGAGTCCACACATCCAGCCACACAGGAGGTTCCCTGCTGGCAGTATCTGTCTCTACATCCACCTGGACATATAGCACATCTTTCTACAGGTGTGTCACATTCTACTTTACACCTTTTGCCTTGATAACCTGCTATACAGCCATCAGTACATACATCAGTACCTGTGTCTTCTGAGAGTTCACAGGTGCGATTACGACAACCCAAGCTGCACGGTGAGCTACATGTCTTGTCAAAGTACCCAGTTTGACACCTGGTCAGACAACGACCTGTTTGACCGTCACAGTCAGAACAATGTTGACCATTCCTACACGAAGCAGCTGAAACTGAAAAGCAAATACATCATCAATGCTTGTAATGTTACAAAGAGTGATTGAGTCATTTTTGTGGACATATCATTGCAATAATGAACTTGATATAATGTGGACATCGTCTTGTTTCATTTACAGTGTTCCAGTGTTTTTCCCACCTGTGTACTTGTTCAAAAGTATTCGAAAATCATGAAACTAATATATTATAGGTACATGTATATCAACTGGTTTGATTTGACGTCTTGTCTATTTAAACCTGATCAACCTTATACAATCTGTCTAAGGAGTTGTTTGCTCTGGATGTTGCTACCTGTTGACGTGAGGGTCATGCAGATCAACCCAGCGGCAATCAAAACTGTCATGTCATGAGCTGAAAGAAATCAGTCATATGTCAATATGTACATTACCACCCATATAGAAACAACGTCACAGTTGGAAACATTTCTTCAAGATACACAGCAGATGTGTATTGGCACTCGTTAAGTAATGAAACGGTGATTACTAGTAACCCATGTTTGTTGTTTGACCGGCACCTAGAAGTTGGAAGTAAACATAACAACGCAAGGTATGGCTTTACAACTTCTTTAATACTTAGAACGCGACGTCTCTGAGCCACTCCTTGGTCCTTTAACAAGTGAATGACAGCACATGACTGCGAATAAAATATATAATATGCACAGGAAGCCATGCCAGTGATAAAGTATTACATATTATTCTGTCATTCACGTGTTGAAGGAGCACGAAATACCATAGGAACGCCATGTTGTAAATAGTACAGATGTTGTAAATATTACAGATGTTGTAAATATTACAGATGTTGTAAATCGATACCATATTCACTCTGGACTATTATATCAACGGCTTCCCGTACAATAGTATACATAGTATACATACAGAGGGAAATTGTCACTGGGCGCTACAAACTCTACTTACCAGTCAGTGCTGCATCGAATGTGCTTGTGCTTTCAACTGTGTATCAGTTTTATTTTCCCTCTAACGAAATGTACACGTGATGATGAGGGAAGTATTTCGGTTGTTTCACACCTATAACACCAGGAGCTATTTGACATCGCATGAGACCACAAGAATCCTGGATTACTAATGCGAGGTATTTTCCCATCAAACACCGACTCAAACCTAAATATTGGAAAGTTTTACAACATTCATTGATGTTGCTTTAAAGGATAACATGTTGCAAAACTATATATATATATATATATATATATATATATATATGTGTGTGTGTGTGTGTGTGTGTGTGTGTGTGTGTGTGTGTGTGTGTGTGTGTGTGTGTGTGTGTGTGTGTGTGTGTGTGTGTGTGTGTGTGCAACGTATATATATATGTGTGTGTGTGTGTGTGTGAGGGTTGTGTGCAACATGTTATCATTTAAAGCAACAACAATGAATGTTAAAAAACTATATATATATATATGTGTGTGTGTGTGTGTGTGTGTGTGAGAGAGAGAGAGAGAGCAACATGTTATCATTTAAAGCAACAACAATGAACGTTGTAAAACAGTTTATTTAATATACCTAGTCTAGTACGCAACGAGGCACTCACTGTCAAATGTCATGAGGGGTTAAAGTTTCTATTTATTAATCTAGCGTCGTGTTGGAGGCTTAATGTTTACAGATGGTATGTCACGCCGTTCTTGTCATTGGATATGTCCACATATCTGTAACTCTGTCCCAAAGGACCACAGTGTACCTACGGTGAATCAATCCAGAAAATCTATTACATATATTTCTGTTACGATTAAGTAAATGTTCCTGACGTTGTGTTTCAGAAACGAATAGTTGTCAGGATAATAATATCAACTGTAAGTAGTGGAGTGGAGGTTACTATGTTTTGGAGCTTTTAGAGCTAAGTCTTGTCTGGAAAGGTCAAGAATCGTGCACTCATCCAGCATTGTGCGCAGCATTGCGAATGGTCTTTGGACAGGATGACGTAACAAGACGACATGATATAACATAATACTTTGGAGGAAATATGTCTTGCGCGATATCAGGTTGATAAACTGTAAAACATGTTGTTCTCACTATTCTTTTCAGAGGGTATATGGGCTGTACACTCATATAAATACCTCATGGGTCAGCCTAAAAATGACCGCTAAGACAGATTCCATTTGGCGCCAACTGATATGAATAGATCACTACGTGTCCGTGATGACAACATATATTTGAGGAATGAGAAAGACATCATGTTGCTCTAACACCAGCACCCGACACTCGGAGAATTTCACCATGTTTTGATGATCTCGGCCAAACATCTGCTGTGTTCAGAGGCTCTGATGATCTCGGCCCAACATCTGCTGTGTACAGAGGCTCTGATGATCTCGTCCCAACATCTGCTGTGTGCAGAGGCTCTGATGATCTCGTCCCAACATCTGCTGTATGCAAAGGCTCTGATGATCTCGGCCCAACATCTACTGTGTACAGAGGCTCTGATGATCTCGTCCCAACATCTGCTGTGTGCAGAGGCTCTGATGATCTCGTCCCAACATCTGCTGTGTGCAGAGGCTCTGATGATCTCGGCCCAACATCTACTGTGTACAGTGGCTCTGCTACTGGTGAATAGTACATGCAAACCCCTTCCAAGATCAGTTCGAAATCACTGCTGTAAGCTGACTCGATTTAAAGTTCTGATTATGTCATGAGTAAAACAGCAAATCATTTTAGAACTGTGCATGTTTTAAGCACAAATGGTACAATTTAAATATCTCATTCGAACATACTCAGACTAACTAGATCCAGTTCAAATAGGGTAGGATATGGATTGTTGGCAGAGTTTACTGTTTGCGAAAACCACATCAATCGATTTTCCCTCGAGATTTCGTCTGCTACCTAACGCCGTATCCACTAATAGTCCAACAATATGAAGGACCCCTCTAGACAATGGAATCTGGATCAGAAAATCCAGTGACAGGAATACCTGAGTATCAGTTTACACCTATATGTGAATTTAATGCTGCAGATATTTACAGACCACCGCCATATATCTGGAATGTAGCCGGCATGCAGGTGTAATGTTACAAGTTACAAAGTTAAACAACTCGCTATAAGCTCCATATCAATTATAACGTTGTATTGTTATACATTAGATACTATATGTTATAAGGCAATGTTGTATTTGCCTTTCGGGGTTTTTTTTCGCTGAGATTCACTGGAGGGAGGTGCTTATTGTTATTCAGACTTCGACTGAAGGTAGGTCTGGAAGACTAGACAAGCCGGGATGTTTTAATTACAACATTCGGGTGTAGCCCGGCATGAAACTGATAGTTTATGAACATATGCAGTGGCAAGCTCTGTCATGTCACAATACATCTCACAGCATAGGTGAATTTTATCCTTAATCTGATTATTTATGTATGTTGGTATATTACTTGTACCGCCACTAGTATTAATTTGTAGTAATGTGTATTGATTGTGGAGGAAGTTTATTCCAGAATACAATAATTATTGTTGATCGTACAACATTTCATTGTAGTTTGTAAGTTTCACACCGACAGCTGTTACACACAGCGCACGGATTGCATTGGAAATCAACATGTAACATAACTACTGTTGTAATTTTTTTAAAAGAATGGTTGACTGGTCATGTGCAAGTTTACAGTTCGAGCGTCGACTTCCTTCCTCTGATCTCTCACCTCCGTCTCCATGTCGACATTGTTGTGATCGAGGACATTGAATACTCTCAGGTGCAGAGAGTATTCAGTGTCCTTCAAACTGCATCACTCTTCTTAATCGGCTTTAGTAAAACATACCTTCGGTGACTGTGAGCAACCATCAGATGGATGGACCCAAGGGTCCAAGGGCCCAAGGGCCCAAGGGTACAAGGGTACTTTTATTTTAGTCATTATCCCGTTATTATAGTTTCAAATTCGTTTTCGTTTTCTTGAAAAAGCGACACAATTTTTGAGTATGCACTGTATAACGAAATAACACTCTCATTTGATAGCAGGGTTAATGGCCCGTTTCCTGCTGACCCTACACTTGAACATGATTTGTAAATTTTATAAGATATGGCCAGCTGCTGTAAACAAAGCTGTAACACATTTGATCTTTGCTTGTGATATGTTTAATATAAACGTCGTCACATATGCTAAATGGACAAAAGGTATATGTTTATTTATATATATTTATACATATATATTCATTTACATCGAAGGTAACGTCATAACTGACCTTATTCTTTTCTAAAAGCACACAACTGCTCTAATCTCACAAACTACAGTGTTCATATCGTAACCCGAGTCTCGGCAGAACTTGGGCTGCCAAACCACTATGGTGAGGCGCTTACTGTTTTCCTTATTAACATTGCATTCGGGAACTGCATCCATCTACATCTTCCCCTTAATGTCAGTGAGTGATAGACGTGCATACAGCAGAAATGGTATATCCTCAACCACATACATACATACATACATCCATCCATCCATCCATCCATCCATCCATACATACATACATACATACATACATACATACATACATACATACATACATACATACATACATACATACATACATACATACATACATACATACATACATACATACATGCATGCATACATACAAAAGCGGATCAACATTTCAACGTCACATGTTGTCACTTACAGTTAGAATTATTGTGGCAACCACCGTGTGAAGACTGGCTTTGAAGTAAAACTTTACAGATCTTTGTTTGACTCTTGTGTCCATATCACAAAACCGCATGTAGCTGTGGTTTGAGTATATCTATTCTTGCTCTTTTTACAAAATACGTAGTGATGTCTGTCCTTGCAGCTAAAGAGTTCGACTTTAACAAACGTCTAAGGTAAATATAAACAGTTTAAATGACAAATCATAAAGAGAATAGTGAACAGGAGACCGTGATCCTAACTGTCCGCTTACTTGCTGATAATCACTTCACATCCAAGGACTCAACATTCAGTATAGCTTCGGAACAAGGCGACTTCACAGTAAATGGGGGTATTATTTATTTACATTGTGATCGACTGAGTGACATGAGGTGAGCTGTCAAGTCAAACGTGGGGATGTAATGGAGGGCAGTAGTGAGGTTATACGGTCTGTGATCACGCAAGACTTCTTTCTGGGCATTCTAACTGTGATACATCCTGGGTCACACTGACATGGACCCCAGTGTTTCATACCAATTTCTTTCACGTAAAATGTTCTCAGTGAACAAAGTCTTTCGTGTTTCAGTCGACAAATCACCATGTAAAAATTCAGGATGAAAATTTGAATCTTGTCACGTAAAAGTAGGATATGCATATTTAGATGTGTTGTAAGCTGATTTGGGGTGTTGACGTCATAATGTGCCATACCATGCTTCGTTATGTTGACGTCATATTGTGCCATACCATGCTTCGTTATGTTGACGTCGTAATGTGCCATACCATGCTTCGTTATGTTGACGTCATATTGTGCCATACCATGCTTCGTTATGTTGACGTCATAATGTGCCATACCATGCTTCGTTATGTTGACGTCATAATGTGCCATACCATGCTTCGTTATGTTGACGTCATAATGTGCTATACCATGCTTCGTTATGTTGACGTCATATTGTGCCATACCATGCTTCGTTATGTTGACGTCATAATGTGCCATACCATGCTTCGTTATGTTGACGTCATAATGTGCCATACCATGCTTCGTTATGTTGACGTCATAATGTGCCATACCATGCTTCGTTATGTTGACGTCATAATGTGCCATACCATGCTTCGTTATGTTACTTTCGTGGACGTAGTGTACGTAGTTATTGTCTTTTCACGTTGACCATAATGTTGAAACAGATCTACTAGATCATATCGTAGTATCTTCGGTAAATTGCGTTTGGGTTCTTTGCCAATTGAGGTAAAACTGGGTAGATATTCTCGTCCGAAATCTCCCCCTCATGAAAGGTTTTGTACTCGATGTATTAGCAAAGCTGTTGAAGGCAAATCACTGTGGTTAACTGTGATTTGTTTTCAGATCTCAGATCTAAGCTTTGGAAAGAAATAACCAGTTTCTATCTTACATTCCAATCAATGTCAGCAGTAGATAAAATTGTACTTTTGTTTACAAATAAACAGTTCTTAATACCCCTTTCTGCACTAATCCATACTATATTTAGGCTCCGAAATACATTTGTTGAATTGTTAAATCAACAATATATTTTAGTAATATGGTAAACATCTATGTTGTATATGTGATTTATTCTTTTAGAGTAAGAAATATAAATGAGTACGTTTTTGCGTAGGCTCGTGTGCTTGTGTGCGTGAATGCGTGCGTGCGTGCGTGCATACGTTTGTAGCTGCGTAAGTGTTTGGGATTCTTCTTCTTCCTTCCATCTTCTAAATGCCCATCAATCCACTGAGTGGCAATGGTCATGCATTTCGATGGCAATGTTAAAGTCCACCACATTCCACATACATTTTAAATGTTGTGTAAAGGAATCAATAAGGCAGCTGTCAAGACATCTATACTGATCAATATCACCACGCATCTAACAATGTTTATCTGTTTGCAGAACGAAGTATGTGACTTATGTAAACGCCTTATGTTGGATTCATTTAACGTACGATTGCAATGGATCTCGAAAAACATGGAGTATGAAACAAAATGTCACCCAACGCAGCCATTACAAGGCGATGTTTCACTGTAACTTTCACCTTCAGCACGAATGATTTCCCCGCCATTTTTAACACCATGCCTAATGCCCGCTAGACTTACACGAGACTCTAGCGGCCTCACATACACACTCATGTGCCACACTGCACCAATTCTAATAGAGAACACCCCATGTGAAAGAAACATCGTCACACAAGTAAACTAAAAAGATAAAGTTCATATTTCTGTCGCTTGTTGCTGTTGCATTGAAGGAAGTGTCATGGGCAGAAATTCGTCAGAAATTGTCGCACTTTAGGGGAACTTGTGAAAATTCCATTACATCCCATGCAACCCTAAACTGCACGATCGTTGCATTCATGGTCTCCGTGATGGCTGCATAACACACCGAATGGAAATAACACAGACAATGTTCAGTCGTTCATCCCAGAGGTGTGTATCTTTAATAAAACAACATTACCTGTAACGTTCTCTTCATTTATTTGGGTTTCTTAGCATTAATAACTATAATCTCGATCAAGTCAAATCCTTTGAAAGTGTAACTTCATGTATTATTGCTATACGCAGTTCTTTACGCACAAATGAGCTAGGAAAAGAAACGACATCTGCAAGGCAGTATTATGAACTTCACTGACAATACAACAGCATTTATAAAAGGTAACATTGTTGGCCTATGATGTTTTTGTAACGTAGACTACAGATAGCAGACTTGTACCAACAACATTTGTTTTTCATCTTTTATTCCGCCTTTCTCATTATTTCCTTGTCAGTAAACCCGCTAGATCTCTGCAGGAGTCCTGCCCATTCTTTCAGAATTCACCAATGATATTTTGTACTTTATGTTACAAAACTGTCATCCAAGTTACCTTACCAACTAATTCATTGGACGTAACAATCGTTCTTAAATATATATACCGAATTTACACCAACTTACGATATAGGAAAGCCATTATTGCCACTTGATAATCAAATAAATAATATGTTCACAACACTTACCATAGCATGTGACAGTTAGGAAGGTATTACTTATTCTTTGCAAACTACTTTGATCAGTGAGTACAAAACTGAGGGGAAGATATGTTGCTGTTTTTTTCAAGACACCGAAATATCCTACGTGTAGTATTATATCAGTGTGTCATAAAAATTCATATGGTGGTAATAGAATAAAGGCGAGCTCCCCGAAATACAACTTCTATCAGTCTTTGAAATGAGACCCAGTTGGAAATGTCTGAAAAATGTTCATTCAAAAAGCACCTACAGAAGAAATCCTAAAACAGAGCAATTGGTTTGGAATAATGTGAAGTAACAACAACAGTAACAGCAACAACAACAACAACAACAAAAAAAAACATTAATGGAGAATCAATTCTCATCAGTTCTCACTAAATTAATTCAATGGACTTTGCAAAAGATATCAATGTTCTTCAACTATTCATACAAAATCGAAGACCATCTGCCTGTTATGAACATTATACTGTCGTTATAGTCACAGCTACTTTGGACTTGAGATATTATGATTCATGCCATTACTTTTCTCCTTCGGGTGATAACACTCCTGGAAGATCTTCTGTTATGGTGAGGCAGGGTGACATTCTCAGTCCTGTTCCTCTAAACCCCCTCTCAATCTGTCGCTCTACCAGTAACACTTAATAATGTTTTACCTTGTCTTCTGTAGTAATGGCCATATCGCGCTTTAGGGTAGCAATAACACCATCACAAAGGATAACATTCCGGAGGAGTTTTTGTCAAACATTGATTTATATATTTCATTACCTAATGACCAGTATCCCAATTATGGGACTGTGGGTTAAATCTGAGTTCAGAAATTGTGAGATATAAATATGAGAGTGACTTGCCTTTTTCACCAACAGTTGATCACTGTGTTTAATATTGCTTACAGATGTTTAACATTGCTTACATATATGATAAATGAGTAACAAGTGATGGTTTTAGACATAAACTGAATTAGTTAATGATTTTCTTACTGGCCACTACTACAAAGCCCTTTGTTGGTCACCCAGCTATGTTGGAATGTCTGGTAACACATTGACCGATCCCCCTCCTAAAGCAGCACTCAACACATCCGTGACACACGTCTCATTCCATACTCTGGTTATAACGTTACCATGACAACATACAGCCGTGATTTACTGCAAAAGAAGTGGGACACTCAAGTAGGTATCAATAAATTACATCAAATGAAAATAACTGTTGCTTACGCCTATTAGGGTTGTCAGTCCAGATTCGAAGAGGTCATTATGCAACGATGTCGCATTGGTCATGTTAGACATACCCATGTAATGAGTCTCCATTCTATAAAGAAGCATGGTCAAGCATGTCTTGGCTAGTTATTCTCGAAACAGTTGTAGCCCTTAGAACGTCTTATGTCCATTCTTAACACATTGGCTACGGTAAATGTTAAGAATTCGTAGGGCATTTCAAGAATAAGTGCACTGCTTGACTGCACTGATGTTTCCATCGCAAGGAATCAATATTTTTCACAGTCAAAACAATTAAGGATCTTTTCATAATGTAAATGATCATTCAATAATTGGATTTAACTGGTTCAAGGGAACTGATTTAATTGGTTCAAGGAAACTGATTTAATTGGTTGAAGGAAACTGATTTAACTGGTTCAAGGAAACTGATTTAATTGGTTCAAGGAAACTGATTTAATTGATACATTTTGATGAAGCAATGTGATTATAAAGTTTATTTTAGATTTCATCGAACTGAGAAATGATTGCTAGTGGCTGTACTTTGAAAGTGGTTGAGGTAGTGTACAATGATTCAGCTCCTTTCAAGTTTCGTTTGAAGTACTTGCCATCTTTAATCGGAGAATATGTGATTGAAGACTGCTAGTTATCAATACCATCTGAGATATTCTTATAACTTTGGCAGTGTTTCTATGACTGGATGTTTAACAAGTTGTATTTATTTCATTATGCATTTTTGTCCTCGTCGCCATGGCTGAAATATAGTTGAAGTGACGAAAATATTTTGATTCACTCATAATGTCACGTAGACGGTGTTCGGACTTGTATCTCTTGTGCGATGTTGTGTGATGATATTACACGGGTAATATACTGTCATATATACGGTATAGAGACTACGGTATGGCCCCAAGTGACAGTTGTGACGCCGTGAGCTGCATCCATAATGATTGTTTCAGTCCTACATTGAGGTCACCAGACTGTAGCTCCCCCTTCCGTAACGTATCGAAACTCTCCTTGTACAAGTAAGAATGCTCGTCGGGTTAAAGGACATTTCCAATAATAAACTGACAATGTAAAATCCGCGTGCTAGTGTCGCAGTCGTTAGTCATAAAAACATAGTAGTTTCAGTGGAAAGTCCACAAGTGAGAACGACACAAGGGAGATAACTCCGTCAGTTTCATGCACGCTATACACATCGATCACAGCACATTGCCGGGTGTGAGCTGAACAAGCCATGGTTTGGTCAACCATAGCAACATCTCCAGTGAGAGAAGCTTGGCTTAATGTTGCAATACAAGGGCGAGAACTCCTTCAACCACAACACACAATCCCATGCATCCACACGGAACTCTGAGATAGTCTCTACTGAAAGACGCCACATATTCCAATGCACTAGTTCATCAAGTTGGAGTTCATGGTATAAGTATTTGGTGGTGATTAAATATGGACAATCAGGAGAAATGATTACTTGTTACTATCTGAATTTTCACTGTGTAACATTTTTTATAAGTTTAATTTACATTTTAGGTGTGGCTATTCCGATGGGAGCAGTGGGGTGCATCATTTAGATGGATTTAGGGAATGTACTGCAACTGTGCTCTATATACTGACTCATTCTTAATATACTGAACATCATTGAAAACGCACCACCCCTAAAATTGTGGATTTCTAAGAGCAGAAGTGAGCAATCTATGTAAATTTTACATATTTGTGTAGACCAATGTTTGATAAAGAAAAGAAGCAAAAAACAATCAAGCAAAACAGTGAAGATTTAATGCAGCTGACAATGAAATAAAGATGGGGTCAAAATGGAAAGTCAGTAGCGTGTATGACCCCCGTTAGCAGCAACACAAGCTGTGCAACGTCTCCTCATTGAACGGATAAGTCTCTGAATAAAGTCCTGAGGCACTGCATTCCACTCTTGCTGCAAGGCATTGTCGAGTTCCCCAAGGTTGTTGATCTGCGGACGACGTGCGAGGCGTTGGCCGATGTAATCCCACAAGTGTTCGATGGGTGACAAATCTGGTGACAATGCAGGCCAATGAAGTAGAGGAATGTTGTTGTTAGCCAGATACTGTATCGAAACACGTGCAGTGTGGGCTCGTGCATTGTCATGTTGAAATGTGTGCAGATCTTGATGCTGGTGAAAGAAGGGAACGACGTTGTTCTGAAGAATGTTGTCACGGTAGTAAACGGCATTCACTCTGCCACGACAAACAATCAGAGCGGTTCTGTGGTGATAACTTATCTCTCCCCACACCATAATGCTGTCTCCACCCCACCGATCGGTTTGCACAACACAATCCTGATGATAACGTTCACCCCGTCGACGCCATACCCGTAGACGCCCGTCAGCATTTCGCAAGTGAAAACGCGACTCGTCGGAGAACACCACACCATGCCAACGTCGTAACAACCACACACGATGCTGTTCAGCCCATTGTCGGCGTTCACGGCGATGCCTGTCAGTCAGGATGGGTCCAACGTAAGGGCGTCGACAACGTAACCCTGCCGCACGGAGACGGCGTCGGACGGTGGAAGCGCTGATCAAACCACGTCGACCCTGGACACCGTTGGCGGTTCTGGCAGCGGGCAAGGTTCGATCCCGAATATGGCGCCGTACAATGTCTCGATCTTGACGAGGGGTGGTAACACGTGCCTGACCTGGGCGTTGCCGGTCCCTGCTGGTTCCTGTTTGTTGGTATCTGTTAGCAAGCCTCAGAATGGTCGAATGATGACACCCAAATCGTCGTGCAATGTTTCTGCTTGAAGCGCCGACCTGCAACATACCCAAGGCCTGTTCTCGTTCCTCTGGTGACAATCTTGGCATGGCGAAAAAACTTTACTTACGAAAATGAGAACGGGTTTGTGCCGAAGGTCATTTATACCCCTGAACAGCATGCTTTCTGCATGCAATTTGTGCCCTTCGTGTGTGATGTGCATGAATTTTGTTGTTTTCATGTGATGTGTTCGATGATGTGTTCGAACGATCCGTTTCTTACTGTAGAGCGTTATTTACGATCTAGTGTGTTATCATCAAAATTCCCACCATTAATTTTCCATTTCCAAAAGATTCTATTGCCTTATTTCAAAATTTACAGGTGGTGCGTTTTCAGTGATGTTCAGTATATGTTTTTTTATTTTCTCATTGAACCAACTCTGACCTCGCACATCATATTACATCTCTAGATACCGAGAGAATCTCACCCACGTGTCTACTGATATCAAGTATATCAACAAAGTAACAAATATCCGAGACGAATGTTGATAGATTTGATATCAGTAAACATGAAGATCATGATTTCCAAAACCATTTTTCATTAGTTTTCAATGAAAAATGTACATCTTGAAGTCATACACAACAAGGTGTTCTTGTCAAGAGTTGACACACAACTACGTGTTCTTCTCAAGTGGTGACATGCAACTAGGTGTTCTTCTCAAGAGACCAAACACAACTACGTGTTCTTCTCAAGTGGTGACATGCAACTAGGTGTTCTTCTCAAGAGACCAAACACAACTGGTCTTCTTATACGTGTGTGTGTAACCATTGCAAAGTAGGATCACCGTTGCAACGCTTAACATGACTTTTTCAACCATCGTGAAATTCAGCAGTTGCAAACCCCGTTCAGCCATATTGTATACCATAATATATCATGAGATATATCCGATTGGTTCTAAATGTATAAATGTGATTGTTTTACAATAAAAGCATATATCACTATTTGTAAGAAGTATAAACTCCACCTGAATCAAAGGAGCTGAAAATGAACAGTTCAATGATTTGGCTGGATGACACTAGTATCGCCATTGGGGTCACGGCTTGGTTTCATCTTCCTGTGACTAAGGAAATGTACATCAGTGGAGAAGGCTTGTGGAAGTTGATGTGAATCTCCGTCCTGCTGTCTTTCGCTATTATTTTCAGTTTTAGTGGAAAATAAAACTGTTTTATTTCCGGTTTCTTTCATGGACATTGGGTATTAAAAACACGCAAAGTTTTATGGAAGAAAAACTAAAATTCTCCAAAAAATCCGACTTATGGTCTCACAATATTATAGGGTGCACGACGTCGATTAAAGATGTTTATTGTTTTCTGAATGGAAGACAAAGTAGCCTCTACAGAAAATAGACAGTGCACTCCGACCGGCTTGGGACTGACTAAAAGCATCAACGCATACAACCACACCATGTGTATGTATACTATAGGTGAAGGTCTTTCGATTGACAATCTGATATTGTCAGCATTTGATCTATTTTGTTGACATCTCATTTTACTTTACAAATGGTAATACGATGATCTATCTATGCAACTGGGATACGATGGCATGTGTCAACCCAGTCAATGAGACAGACCACCCGATGTCCCATTGTCGACTATTACAACAAGCATAGGTTATTGGACACCAATTTTCACCCGGATTGTCACGCATTTCAACATGAAAAGACGAATTCTATATCATTATAGGACATTTATATAGCACCCATATGCACGCAACGAGTTCGTGGTCATGGCCCTGGTAGTTTTCCCCTCGGTTGTCAATATCAACGGCACACTGTTTTATTAGTCCCAGCTCTTTGGGGGTCATACAACCCTTGCCGCCAATAGGTGCCCGGGCTATTGCGGCTTTACTGTCCTTACAAGTTACCCATTCACAGCTGGGTGGACTAGGGCACATAGTCAAAGAACTTTGTCCAAGTTTACCGTTGTTTGCTGTAGCTGCAATTAGGTGTTTGCATGTTTTCATGTCGCCACCATCTGGTCATTTACACACGGATTCGTGAGTTCTTTTAAGTGCACATGGTTGTGACAACACGAAAAGATTCTGCGCACAAAGTGAACTCCTAACCTGGAGGCAGGAGACTCGGCCACCATACCACTTCATTGGTGTTTCCTCCGTTGTGTCGTCCAAGACCAGAACAACCCATCACGCCCCATCACATCACGCCACGCCCCATCCCATCGCGCCCGATTACATCACGTCACAGGTACACGGCCAGACTGCATATCTCTCTGGTGGTTCATCTTCAATCATGTCCCCATGTTCATTGAGGTTCTTACACCCCGTCAGTCTGTTCGATCCCGACACCTCAGGCTCGCTGGACAGCACTTGCCTGGTGGCAGGAAACTCGCCCTTCATGCCGCATCATTGGCGTTTCCTCCATTGATCAGTACTAGAACATCCCATCACGTCACATTACACGACAGGGACCTGGCCAAGTTGTAGGTCTGGGTGGTGGTTCATCTTCTATCATGTTCCCATTGAGTCTGGCCAGCTGGTAAGCGTCGTTACTGAACCTATCTTTCAAGGACAGATCAGCCCCTTTTCTTGTAAGTAATTCAAACACACGTACTCGCCCCA
Organism: Haliotis asinina; assembly: GCF_037392515.1. Lineage (NCBI taxonomy): Eukaryota > Metazoa > Mollusca > Gastropoda > Lepetellida > Haliotidae > Haliotis > Haliotis asinina. The sequence goes on along the minus strand of NW_027133890.1, from coordinate 183,842 downwards.
TCTCAGCGGCCATCATCGCCGGCGTCTTCTCATCATGGCCTCTGCTGTTGATGTCAATGTTTTCTGAGAGCGTTTTATTCACTATCGTAACATTTCCTCCACGACATGCCCAGTGAAGGATGTTGTTGCCAATAGTGTCGTTAAGCGTCATATCAGGTTGATGAAGAAGTAAAAGGGAAAACAATTCGAGATGTCCACACAATGCTGCTCGCATCACTGGCGTCTGCCCAAGATGGTTTCTGCTGTTTATGTCCACCATCTTGTGTGACAGGATATACTTCACTATTGTCTCATGTCCACCATTACAGGCAACATGAAGAATATTATTACCTTGTAGATCTAATACTGATACATCCGGGTTGCTATTTATGATAGTGTTGAAAATATCACGATGTCCCCAGGAAGCTGCTAACATCACCGCTGTCATTCCGTACCTCCCCTTGCTATTAATGTCCACTTGACCTTGAGACAGGATGTCCTTCACCTGGGCTAAATTTCCTCTGTTGCAAGCAGCATGGAGGTCGGTGTCCATAAGGCGTGCCTCTCCTTCAGGATACCCTGCATCTGTAACACAACCCTAGAGTCTCTAAACACAGCGGCCAGGTGGTATCTTACCTACAGTCTGATAAAAACGTTTCAGAAAGAAGATATCACAGTGACCTAAAACAGACGCTCAATAATTCCAAGTGCATATGTGGAAATACTTACATTTTCTGACAACTTTATTCTTCAAATGTACAGCAAAACCGTATTGGGTCAGACAATTTCTACATGTAGATATTTTCAAAACCAGTAAGAATACAGACTTCAAGCTTTGCGTCATCGACTCAGACAAAAATAATGCACATGTACACATATTTTCAGTTTTCTGAATATAGTGTTTTCCTGTCTGGAGATTTGTCTGAAAACTGTGTGATCTAATAGAACCAAGTACTTTCCTGTGTATTCAAGTTATTTTCTTTCAGAAATGTTAAGCAAATTACTAGGAGGTAAATTGGAAAAGTGAATATTGTATGAACAGCGAGTTTTTCCATCTGCCCCACCTTGCAAATCAAATTCTCCATGTCGTGATGGAAAGAGTGTGCTTTCACTGGCCCAGTCCTTCAAACCTGAAGTGAGTTTTGATATGAATATGAACTGTGATATATCATATTCAAAACCATAACACTTATAAAAATGAGTGGGAATATACTTGGCAAAAGTGGTTGTACACAACTAGGGTGTGGATGTTTACCCGCCGGTGTGGCGCGTAAAGTACTGAGAGCAAGCAATACCGTGGCGATTGATTCTGAACGTTCACAGTAATTATTTTCACAAGAGCATATTAAGTTGAAGGGTGGCGAATAATGGCAGTTGAATGTTGCATAAAACAATGGCAGCCACAATTCGGCTGTAACCAGCAGAAGACCCTTCAGTTATAACTTATGTAAATAGCCACCTGTAGTCCAATGACCTTCCACTGTCTATGACCTTGCGTGACCTCAGTATGCGAAGTAAACTGATTGACTCTGGCCCACAGAAACGACTGCTTCAACTGATTGAACATCTGGATGAACCAGGGACAATCGTCATTATAGATATTCAGGATCGAGTCAGCGTAGGGTGTTTTAGGTCAAGCAGCGTTGGCATTATGCTTAGCATTGGGGAGAAGATACGGATATTCGGGCTAAGGGAACATAAACAAATATTGAGGGTACATCATGCCATGTCCCCTGTATGACCAGTGAACAGCTTATTTATCTTACCGAACACCTCATTGCTAAATTGGAAATGTTTGAAGCACGAGTATTGGAAAACAATAAAGAGCACCAGGGTTAGGCAACAAGCCAAATACTACTGACTTGATACTACTACCAGATGATTTCCCACAGTTCGGCATTTCCAGGGAGCAACGTAGAAAATGTTACTTGCTTGTATGCGGGGTACATCGATTGCCCCAGCCGATTGGTTGGTTGGTTTATGATAACAAGTAGTATAGGCTGGTGGGTGTTGATGGAGGTTTAGTTATGATATGGAACTGGCTGTTCAGTGTCCTATTTCCATAAACTAGCTCCTAGAACGTGTGGGCGTCAGCGTGAGACCACGCCTTTCTCGACAAGTAATATTTGTCAACAGACTCCAAACATTACATGAAATGTTCAGTATTACTGTACGGTGTACTGGAAATTATGAGGAGCATATGTGTCCTTATGACGAGGTTTGTCAACCTCTGTGAATATCAGCAAGTATAGATTTTATCATTACATGCAATTTTTGAAATGCTTTATTTCAAACCACTCTGAATCAAATGGTAGAACTTACCAATTCGTTCTTGACTAGTTTCCTTTACACGTCTGAAAATATAAAAAAAAATCGCATAAACATCAGCTCACGCAATGTGTGTGTACAAAGTTTAAAATGAAGCTTTCTACTATTCATATTTATCCTCTGCATTTGCAAAATCAACATAACTGGCTTTAGATTGTTCATCAACCACAGAGTCATTTATCATGAGATCCAACGACATTGTTTTACCCTGTAGGACATCCAACAGTAACTGTCGTCCTAGAACGCTAAAAAGGAGATTCGTAGATTCTACTTTGACAGTACTTTATCTCGACTCCAAGGAATGGGCTTGTACCTATTTGGCCAGTGTGTCGTGTACAGGTAACATCACTACAACGTGGAATAAACAGGGGCTGTTTCCTGTCAGACTGCTTACAGAAGAGTATTCCTTATTCCTCCTTATTGAAGATAAACCCTTAACGTACCTGTGCTTCCTCTGCCAGACAACTGCACCAATGACGATGATAATGATGATGATGACGATGGCAACTGGAGTGATGATGGCGGCGATGTGGTTTGTTCCACCGGATGATGTTTGTCGTCTGTTCCCCTTCTGGACGTCTCTGATTTCTGAATGAGTTGATATATAATAAGTCAAAAATGAAACTTAACACTCTTTCTTTCGGGGCAATATAAAAGAACAAGAGATGGTAAGATGGTGCCAATTGTTATTATTTCATTGCTGAGATCTGTGTGATGTACTCGATACAGTAATAGTGCCACAATCAGTTCCATTAGGCTACACCGCCGTTCCATAACATGGGTATACAGAATGTCAAGTCACAAGAATAAACATTTAAAATTTCTCAGTCCAATATTGTGTATGGCCGCCCGGCGCATTCACCACTGTCAAACACCGTCTCCCTCAACGATGCTTCTGAACAAGTGGTTGGGGATTCTGTGCCATTGCTCTTGGAAGGCAGCGCAAAGTTCCTTCATATTCTGAGTGGGTTCCTAAGACCACAAAGCCTTCTCCCGAGTGCATCTATTGGATTAAGGTCAGGGGACCTCGATGGCCACTCCATGACGTTCATTCCAGCGTTCTGAAGGAAATTTCGTGTCAATATCGCGATATGCGACCGAGCATTATCATGCTGGAACCTTGGCCATGAGCCGCCACGGATGACCACAAGTCGGCAACGGTAGTTCCCACAGAAAGCACTCCACACCTTGCAACTTCCGCCCCCAAATCTGTACACAACATTGGGCACACCGTTCACGACGTCGTCTCAGACTGCCGTCCGCGAATCAGAGGGTATACCTGGTTTCATCGCTCAAGACGACTCGATTCAAGTCTTTCTGGTTCCATCGGAGGTGACTTTGGATACACATTAGACGTTGACATTGATGAAACGGCGTCAATATTGGACCCACGATGCAGACGTCGAGAATGGAGATTGGCAGACCCACAACCGATTTCGAATGGTCTGTGAGGTCAGTTGATCTCTAAATATCTCAGCCCTGGTTCTTGTAGCCGGAAGAAATCTGTCAAGTAGTTGATGTAGGACGATTTGACGGTCATCTGCTCGTGACGTCATACGTGGACAACCCGACCTTGGGCGATCAGAAGTGGTGCCAGTTTGTTGTAGACGACCTCGCAAGTCATACACAGTACGACGGCTGCATCCCATTGCTCTTGGGACGTCAATAACTGACCTTCCCGCTTGCAACATGCCCACGGCACGTTCACGTGTTATCCCTCAGGCATTTAAAGTATCGTTAGAACTAAACGGTTTCTTTTTTCAATTCTTGAGGCCAATGCAGACACGTGCACATGAAGAAGATCATGTGATCGACTGCACGTGCAGACCCTGATTTGACACTGACGTCAGTTGCACGACAAATGGATGGGTTTGAATGGGTTTTGCTAACGTTTTTCTAGAGTCGAAAGAGATGTATCATCAGAAAAAAATCCTTATTTTTAAAAATTACAGTTGCGAAGTTTCCTTTTTCACACAGCATAGTTGACTATAGAAAGTTTCATACACACAGACCATTTTCAATATCAATATCTGTTCATACATATACTTTTTACAGTCCTTTGACAACAGGGTTTATATTTTATCCATATTCTTTGGTATCATATTTGTTCGCTGGCTGGAATATTGCCGATGTGACTTTACATAGTAACTCATTAACTCATACATAGAGACTTCAACAACAACAACAAAAGAACTACAAAATTATATTTAGAGGTGTACATCATTGTCAGTGACAGCAGTTCTCAATGGATCACACAAAACTGCTGTATAATCACTACACTTCCGCCACCAAACCTGTTCACTTCCCATATGCAGTTGTGGGCAAAACGACCCCCTGCAAATCTAAAAACACGACTTTTTCAGTTATTATTGAGAAGCTACAAACGTGACCTGTTACTCAACCAAAAACGTCTTTTTCGCTTTTGTGGTTATACGTAATAACGTTGCCACCGACAACAGAGAGCAGAATGGCGCCTCGAGCTAGTCGTCCCTAGCGAGTGCCTGTGGATTGTCACGTTTCTTCAGTGTCTGGCTGAAAATCTGGTATTGTTGTTCTTGTAGGCGTGGCCGTGGTAAGCCCATCAGGTAGTCCATTTGAATCCGTCCTGTGCTGGAGTTGTGACGCGTAATCGACCGGATGTGGGCGGTATGTTGACATGCTAATTTTATTCTTGTGCGACGGGATACGTGGCAAAACATGGATGATGGTCTACAGATGGTCGATGTAGTTGTTGCGTTCAGTTTCCGGCAGTCGTGATATGTATGCACGTTCCACTTGGTGTACACTCGTGATAACAGACAACTGAAACTCCGTCGTTTCAGTAGCACAGCAGTTCAAGTGACACGTTGATTTCATAGTGGAGCCATTGGCCGTCACGATGCGAGGGAAGTGCTTTGCCAACTTTTCCACGTTTCGCACGCACAAAGGAGACTGGTCATATTCTCTACACTGCGTAATCCCATCTGCGCTACACTGTGACTGACCATACAGGAGGGATAACACACGGATAAACTGACCATACAGGAGGGATAACAGTTGGATAGACTGACAATACAGATAGGATAACTGACGGTACAAGAGGGATAACAGTCGGATAGACTGACTGTACATGATTGATAACAGTCGGATAGACTGACCAGACAGAAAGGATAACATTCGGATAGACTGACCATACAGGAGGGATAACTGTCTGATAGACTGACCATACGTGATTGATACCAGTCGGATAGACTGACTATACAGGAGGGATAACTGTCTGATAGACTGACCATACATGATTGATACCAGTCGGATAGACTGACTATACGTGAGGGATAATAGTTGGATAGACTGATCATACAGATGGGATGACAGTCTGATAGACTCACCATACAGGAGGGATAACACTCGGATAGACTGACCAGACAGAAAGGATAACATTCGGATAGACTGACCATACAGGAGGGATAACTGTCTGATAGACTGACCATACGTGATTGATACCAGTCGGATAGACTGACTATACAGGAGGGATAACTGTCTGATAGACTGACCATACATGATTGATACCAGTCGGATAGACTGACTATACGTGAGGGATAATAGTTGGATAGACTGATCATACAGATGGGATGACAGTCTGATAGACTCACCATACAGGAGGGATAACAGTCGGATGGACTGACGGTACAGGTGAGATAGCAGTAGGATGGACTGACGGTACAGGTGAGATAGCAGTAGGATGGGCTGACGGTACAGGTGAGATAGCAGTCGGATGGACTGACGGTACAGGTGAGATAGCAGTCGGATGGACTGACGGTGGTTAGTGGAATGTACTGATACCACGAAGTTGAACACCCCGATGGACTATGACATGACAGTGGCGGTCAGTTAGATGAACAGATTGAACATCTAACCTGTGAATGAACTTAATTATAGTACAGGTAATAGGTATTTAGGTATTTAGGAACACGGGAAGCAATTAGTTATTAAGTATATGTGCGTGTGCGGTGTGATTTGACAAATCATATACATAGTGGGGTGCAAATAGACCTTGGTTTCTTGTAATCCTTGTTGTGTTGTGCCGGTTTGTGACGCACAAATCATTCCATCCATGCAAACAGAAATATATTTCCAAAGGACAAGGTATGATAAGGGTGGTTTTTGGCCCACTAACAGAATTGGCTGAAAACATGTTATTTGTTTAGAGACAAGTTAGCTTTGCATAAAAATGCTACATTTTACATGATCTGAGGTGTAATTTCACTGCAGAGGGGCCCAAAAAGTAACAAGAAGTCTGAAATATCACTGTGCCATAATGACTTATTTACAACTGTTATTTTATTTACATACAAATAACAGCAGTTTTACGACAGGTAGTCTTGCTGAAAAACATGTCAATGTCAGTCATAATGTTTTAACCTCAAGGGGCCCAATTAGGGTTGCAAAACATTGTCAAGTCAATTACTTGCCACTTGTGTCCCTAAAAATCAGTCATTATTCACAGCATTCTTTACAAATGTAATCCATGGGTCCATTGTACAACATGCAAGCATGATAACCAATCATGTTGTACTAAGAATCACAGGGGCCTGTTTTGGGTAAAGCTACATCTTGGGCAAAGCTTCATTCTAACTAGTAAGTGTTACAAGTCAGCATTTACAACCAGTTTTAGCAATTACACAGTTAACATCTCAATCATCATATGTTATTGCTATAACTAATCATGTTGCACTAAACATCACAGGTCTCGACCACAAAGGGGTCCATTTCGGGTGCAATTTCATTGTCAGCACAGGTTCATATTAACACCATGCAAGTGTTAAAGTCAATGTTCAAAAGACTTCACAGAGTAATTATTCACAACTTATCCATTTTAAAGATATAAAACATCTACTATTACTCTTCATTCACACAGTCATCAATCTCAGTTTCTGATTCACTGTCAAGAACTGCAGTATTCAAGAGTGTATAAACCTAAAGTAGATCAAAATATATAAAATATGAATTTCAAAATATTGGGAACAAAGGCAACTAGACTGACTTGAAAAGGTGAATGGTCAGTGTCTTAAGACAAGATTTACATGATGTTAGTTAAAGCTTGTTTCAACAGTGTACATAGATTACCAAACTGCAGAAAAAAATTACAATATTTGGATTTGATGTGAAACAGTTTAGTTAAACATTGTAGACTGGATAAACAAACTTTGAAAAAAAAGAAAGAAAAGTTACATGGATTTGAACCTGCATATCTGATAACAAAAAAAAACAATCTACAGTCCACTACTGCAACCATTAGTCCACATATACCTTTGCCTCACAATGTGAGTTTAAGCTTATATAATTACACTTTACAACTATGTATGACTGGATGTCTGTTTGTGTTCATCAATTGCTAGACCTTGATACAATGTTCTTATTCTAGCTCAAAAAATCCTTTTCATACAGTTAAGTATAGTAATTTTCGTTAAATGAAATCTAATAGGTCATTGGAAACATCAAGGTGCATAAGGTCTTGGAAAATGCATACGTTTATTCATGGCAATCCTGTTGAATGACAGTGTTGTATTGACAGTGACAGGTGACTCAAAGGTGTTCGATATAGATGACAGAAAGACTATGATCAAATTCTCACATAATAACAAAGCTTCTCACCTTTACAATGCTGCTTGATCATATTTTGAAAATCTTAGGGTATCTTCTTACTATTCTAGCAGAGACCAACAACCAAAAACCAATGTTTACCTCTCATAAATCAGCATTGCGAGTGCCTTATGATATTGAACATTTTAATAAAGATGTTTGATATGTGTATTTTAGAGCACAAAACCATTCAAAATATAATGTATCATGGCACAGATGTGTAAATGTGATGGATTGTTTTTAAAGATGTTATTTTATGATAATGTTTATTTTTTTAAGATGTTGTATGGGGCAATTTCATAAGCCGAAAAAATGTACTTTTTTAAAAGATTTTGATGTGAGCAAAAGCGTGACCCACCACATTTTTTAGGTGTGCATTCTAATCTACTCTCTTCATATGTGGTGAAAAAATTGGGATGGGTCACGCTTTTGCTCATACTTTTCTATCACTCTGAAAATCAGAAAATGTGGGTTTCTAGAAGATATTGAAAAATATGTTAACTTTGAGGTCTTCAAAGAGGAAAACTAACAACACTAAAAACTTAAAATCCAATTGGAGGTAACTTCAACAATTAAGTTAGCCCTTTTTATGCTAAAATTATCATGTTGTAAAATTCTGATAATCATGACATGTTGTGGGCCAATAAGGGCCTCTATCATACCTTGCCCTTTACCTTTGCCTATTCTACAGCACTGAGTATATCACTGATACATTAAGAGTATATACATATTACTGACACATGACCAGTTCACTCATACACATTGGTCTAGATGTGATTCAATATGCTGAATTGAAACTATAAATACCTTTTTCACAGTAATCGCCACTGTAATTGTCAATGCAGCCCAGCGTGCAGTGTCCAGTCTGCTGGTTGCAGGTTCTGTTGTTACAGTTGTTGCTGCAGGGCAGGATACACTGATGACCGTGCCAGCCAGGAACACATCCTTCAGAACAACGGCCAGATGACAGCTCACAGTGGACATTCTCGTCAACTTCAGAAGCGCAGTACTGACTGCAGTTTCTCTCGCAGTTTTGACCATACGTCCCCAGTGGACAGATCCCCAACACACCACACAACACTTTAGTGGAGGAAACAGACAATAGAGTTATACAATAACATGGCCACCTTTGCTACAAAAAAACTTATCAATTCGAGGCATTCGATACAAAAAGATGCACATGATAACAACACAAGAGGTTTGTGCAATAGATCTCAAGTCAAATATTTATCAAATGACACAAATACTGAATTGGTCACATAACCTCTCATCTGAACATGTGTCTTTCTCATTTTCCCTGACATAGATTAATATCACAGACCTATCTTCATTTCTAAGAATTATACATTCTTAAATTTACACTTCTTAGCAATACACTTCACATCCAAATACCCTGTGAACCGTTGCGGATGCATTAACTACGACACGTAGAAAGATGATTTTATTTCTTTGTGTGTTTGGGTTTTTGACGCTGCAGTAAATAATAATGCACCTGTAAGGCAGCGATATTCAAACAATCATGTATGTACAAGACAATCTAGTTACTTGGATCATGATCATTGATCAAAACAAAGTGATGCGCTGACGTGCTTCAGCTGAGACTGCGGGTACCATTAGGCGATTTTACAGCAAGCATAGGTTGCTGTATGTCAGGCAACCAGGCAAGCCTCTCGTATTGAACAACTCACTCGAAGTCAGGCACAGATTCACAATCGTCAGTTTGAGATTCATTCCTCCTGAAACGACATTGGGACATGCTGCTTGATCTATTCTATTTATAAAACATTTGTTCAAAATCAACATGACAAAGACTTTATGAGTGGCGTAATCACACATCGTTTTGACACAGACTGACAATTTCAAAGTGTCCAAAATAAAACAAAAGATCCACAAAAGTTGATAAAGATGACGCATTTCCTTCTTTCGGCTTTCTAATACACAATGATTAAATCGATTATCTGCAATAAAGTCGAGATAGTTATGATAATGAACACGAATATGAATTTGAATATATCTCTGAAATAATCCACTCTTAGTTCTGCAACAGGGTAGCCCTGTATGTATGTATGGGTCTACTTGTAGCCTAGCTGCTACAGTGCAGATGACGTAAAACGTGCGTGTGAGCTGTATAACACATCATTGTCATATGCAAACAACTGAATTTGATAATCCAGGGATGCTAAACTAGAATATCCAGTGACACTGAATTTGGCAATCCAGAGATACTAAACTAGACAAACCGGTGATGCAACACTTGGCTATGCAGATACTAAACTAGGCAATCCCGTGATTCTGAGCTTGACAATTTTGGAGATACTAAACTAAACAATACTAACATACTAAACTAGACAAATTACGGGTACTAAACTAAACAATCCAGAAATAATAAAGTTGGCAATCCAGATACTAAACCAGACAATCCAGTGATTCTGAACTTCTCTGAACTTCATTTCTCAGGTTCAGAATCTCAGTTCTCACGTGGCTTCCTTTCAATTCAACCACGTGACCCTGTAGTGTAAATGGCAGGTTTACACTCGTGCCCACGCGAAAATAGCGTATGCTAACACGTAAGTCAATGAAATTGACGCCATGTCAATAATATATCTCACCTCTTAACCAGCTGTACACCATGTGCATCCAAAGGTGATAACAAAAGTACTGTCCAGTGTGCCGGCTGGTGTTGTGTAAACTGATCTGGAACTTTATATAACCAAATGGGAAAATCCGTTCTATAAATACCCTGAACCGCGAACCTGCGAGAAGTAACACATGATCACAAAACACACTGGCAGTACTCACCCCTGACAACCAGAATGGCCTACTTACAACTAATCTATACTGAGTGTCGCGTCAGGGTAGCTCCCGTCATTCTGGCGTCATGGCATAAATTCAACTCTCTCCACACTCCGGCGCAGGAATGACTTAGCGTAACGTAATGCTAGACACATATTAGATGATCCTGCGCACTAAACGCATTTGTGACAAGAGAGGCGGTACAACGAATTGGACGAGTACACTTGGCTGCTACAGGTAGCTTGACGATTATGCACGTGCAATATATGCTAACCGTGACATGAACTCAACCGCATATTCATTCGAATGATACGATTGCAATTTCAGGCATAAGATACTGATATTCCAGGATCAAGACAAATAGATGATTGTGGCATTGACAAGCATTTTAGATATTCAACAATTTTGTTAAAAAAAAACAGGAAAATGTCATTTGCTGCGTGAAATTGATCGGTGGTCCTAAACATATTTGCTCACTATATTGTGTTGATTCAGTTCGTTGGGATTGTACCTGTTCCCAAATCGAGTGTGCTATAACAATTCATGCGTGAAACGCACGGGGAAAATGGACTTCTCGATATTTATCAGACAACCTGTCTCCCTCTTGTTTCAAGTGGATCGTTCTGTGGGGCGTTCCCAAGTATGCAAATTGGGGTCATTTGTGAGGTCATGGATCATCTTATATGTGTTTACCAGTAGTCAGGGAGTTTGGAGGCTACCGTGGCAAAGAGTGATATATTTTCCACTTGTCAACATCCGTGGGAAGGTGACACGAAAATATGTTACAGCGTCTTTGACCGACGTAAGTGACAATTAAGAGCATCATTTCAAACAAAGTCAGATAAAAGTATCTCCGATCTTGTATTCAAATATGTGCAAATAATAATAATTAGTTATATTCTTGTTCAAAGAGCGAGTAGAGCTGATGATTGTATGAGATATCACTGGTCAACCCAAGCACAAATTAATATGAAGGCCACGCCCACTAGAAACACGTTTCCATGATTGGCTGCACAGAATGTACGTGGGTAATGCACTGTTATAGTGGGCTGAAACATATCAGATATATTGTGTCGGTGTCTTCAGCTACGATTTCTCAAAATATGGTGAAACTGAAAACTATAATCATACCAAAACAACTTAGTAGTTTTTTTTCAAGATTTAGCATTCAGCTCAGAGTACATGTGCATATCAAGTCAAGTATATCAAGTGTATGTACAAATAGAATCGATATTACTGTGGATTTTCAATTTCTTATGACCAAATATAAATACAATGTTAATGTACTAGGACAGTTGGGTTGAGATCATCAATCAACAAATGGAACGTCAGTAAAATATCTCAGCATTCTCCCTTGGTTGATAACATGCAGCTGACAGATTTCTGACTTGCATATACTCCTTTCATAAATACATGGCCCGGACATGGATGAGATGGAGTAATGAGTTAATAATAGCTTTCTACTCCGTGGGTTTACATTGTATGTATATATGTATAATGCATACCGTCAATCCTTGAATAAATGACAATTTACATGCCTGATGGACACCTGTTACAAATTTGATCGATGGACAGATATTCTGCAAGCGAACAGATGTAGTTGATCTGGGTATTTTGTCTTCTGTATGATAAATAACAGAATCAGATAAGAACCGGTTAATTGCTTGACCCAGTGGTCAGTCAAGAACATGGCTGAATGTTTATAGCGATACTGCAGACGGTGTATCTTGTTACTGAAGCGCAGTACAAGAAACAGTTGCAAACTGAATTTAATAGTGACAATGAGTGGTTGCTGGGTCTACAAATTTTCAAATTCCATTCTATTTTCCTCATCTCCTCGTGGCTGACTGGGCTAGATGAGAACAGCTGTATCATAGTATGTCAGTGAGTTTCAACATGGGGATGCAATTTGGAAGTTTGATACAGCGTTTGTCTGTAGTTTACTAGGCTAGATAGTTCATGTTTAACACAGCCGGGTGAAGTAGGAACTTACTCTGGAAACAGCCATTGGATGTGTCCTAATTAAACACAGTGTCAGATCCCCACGTGTACAGGCGGATGGAGAACATGCAAAACAAACCTGAGGCAGTGAATGAACATGTTTCCGCCACTGTAGGCAAGCTTCATAAGGTTTGACGGTAACACAACCACGGTAACATATTAACACAAAGTGGCTGTATCTCATGATTATTTCATAATTGTGTGTTATTTGTCTGAGTGACGTGATTTATGAGGATAATGCATACTGTGTGATGTATCCCAGATCCGTCTGTGACATGACGGCGGTCAGAACATGAGAAAACAGAAATATTGCATTCTGTTTAAACGTACTGTTTATAAACTAATGCTCAAAAGAAAGTATACACCTAAACAAGTACATAAAATCTTCGCAAAGTTAAAACTTAAGAAATTACCGAGCCATGTTACTGATGTAAAGACCCATCCTTTCAGAGAACAAACTGAACCAAATCGTTACGATTTGCATAAAAGCAGCATAAAATCGAAAAACGGCATTTTGGTGGTATAAATTAGTCGATGGGCGATGGTACACGTTAGGGACACAGTGATCAGAAAAACACAAGAGGCATGCTCGACGAGAGAGAGAGCCGTCGGAGCAACCAACACTGCCATCGCCAGAACCTTTGGATGAACAAGTGCAACCGTCGTCAGACTGATGCAGCGACTCAGGCAGGCAGGCAGCACATCTGACAACCCCCAGTCATCCATGCAGCGACGTGTCGTGGCCTACATCAACGCTGATGGAGGCCATACACACTATTGAGCTACGCTATTGATTTCAATGACATTTCCAGAGAGACACATGTTTTATTTGTCTTTTGGTAATGTGTAAATAAACTGACCATCAAACCAAACCTTCACCATTTCATGAAGTGTATGGATGGACGTTTGATGTGCAATTGAACACTCTTCTTGAATTAAAAATAATTTCAGTGATATTTGTTACCGTTTTGATTTAATGTCTAATCAAAGAGGTGTATACTTTCTTTTGAGCATTAGTTTACATGAATTGTTTACGTATTGTTGACAAGATTATTGTCATGCGTTCAACAAATGATTAAACTCGGTGAAAAATGGCAAATTGTTATCAAAACTTTACACCAAAACGCAGCAGTTCACATGCACGACATTTCCACATGCCTGCCAGCAATTTGATGAATCATCCTCGCGCAAATTAATCATTACCTTCTAGTCCAACCATACTATCTTTAATCCCTTGTCCTCCAGACCAAGGTTAGGACCATACTTAATGTACGCTGTTTGATGCCTCGCCCAGTAGATGTAATTGAAATACTTAAAGGTGTTAGCTCTTACTGCATGTCTATTCTGATATAACATTTAAACACATCATATTTCCATCGACCCTACTGTTTCACCTGTTCCAAGGGGACACCATTGAGAACAGCATGGGATGTCCCATCGATTCGCAGACTGTGCGTCTTATAATTGACATTTTTGATACCAATATAGTTCAATGTTTTCTTTAAAAGAGATCTGAACTGATTACCCGTGACAGGTGTTTCATTCATATGTATAAAAAGAATGTCTGATTTGCTCGAATGACTTCCATACTCCCAATAAGCTGAAAAGACCTTCACTGGGCAAACTTGTAAATGTGGTTTGCCCATTACCTTCAATACTTGTGATTTCCCTACTTGGTCAGTTTTGGAGAAGCAGATTATAATTGAGAGAGAGCATTTTCTTCAATGACAACATCATTAATTCTCATACCTGTGTGAGGACCAGCATCAGACTTTATTATCTCACTTACTATGAGCAGAGCAAATTATGTTATCCCATTATGGTGTCTAAGAAATGACAACCAAGTTGTCAGGTCCTCCTTTATGGCTCTTGTAATCCGAATCCTGTGTGTAGGCTTGGATATACCTTTGGTAGCATCGATCAGCCTCCGTGAGAATGGTCTACCCATTGGTATCACACGACAAATGAAGTTCAACACTCCATTCAGAGACTGCATGTCTTTGAGCTGTACTTTCCGTTGTTGCTGACTCACAAAGAAGCTTAACACCAGCTCTAATCTTATCTTTAGGTAACCGTGACACTTGTTGTACTGTCTTTAGTTCTATTCTCAAGAATGTTAACTGTGTGCATGGTCTGACTATTTTTCCCACTTGCTATAGAGACCCCTAGCTCACCACAGACAGAGAAACTTGTTCAAAGCTTTGTTACAGTCACTGGTGCCAGCCTTGCCACCAAACAGAAAGGCATCTAGATAATGCCATAGCTGCCCTCTATCCAGTCTTGTAGTTGTTACCCATTCAAGAAATCTTGCAAATATTTCAAAAATAGCACAGCTTATCCTACAGCCCATTGGTAGACACATGTCTACATAGAAACTGCCTTCAAAGGAAATCCCCAGTAACTCAAATCGTGTTGTTGAATAGGAATTAATCTAAATGCATTTTTGATGTGAGCCTTGGCAATCCCCCACCTCGACCTGGAACTCCTGTAACATTAACACTGCATCAACAAACCTGGTGTAAATAACTGATGCTGACTCGTCATTTATGAAATCATTTACTGAAGTCCCTTCTGGCCATGGGTAAGAAAGATAGTGTATCAGCTTAAATTATTTAGAGATATTTTCAAATTAGGCAGCGGTGCTGCAGACAAAGCATTCTACTGCTACTTATCTCCTTTATCAAGTTTGCCCTGACTACCTCATCATGCTCTTTACAAAATTTAAGATGTTTAGAGCTTGAGGCCACCCGTGGACCAGTATACTCCAAACTGCAGCCAAAGGTAAAGCGCTGCACTAGTTGTAGTTTGCTCTCAACATCAGGGTAATTTTGGATATACTCACATAACTTTACATGTGAATTGGAGACTTACCTTTTGAAGGCAGCTCAACCGCTTGCAACTCTTTGCTATGGGGACAAGTCTTAGAAGAGTGTGGGCCTGAGCAGGTTAGGCATGTGTGTGCATATTTGCAAGATGAGTATGCACATGGCCTAAGATTGAAATCCCAACATGGAGCCCTCATCTGTTCCTTTGTTATGAACCTCTGTGGGGGTATCTGACTAATTACCCTGAACGGTTGATTGTTTGAGGGCTCCATAATAATATTGACTAGCCATGGATCATGATCGATGACACCCCAAGATGTGATGGGAAAACGAGCTATTTTTGCCCGAAACTGTACATCATAGGTTTGCCACCCTAATCCTCTGGCCCTATGTGACGCTAACCTGACACTGCTCATATATTTCAGGAGCTCCTGGTGTTTTTTTTCTGGAAAACGCTCCAGATAGATACTTGCAAAGATCAGGAATGCGTTAGTCCATTGCTCAGTTGTTTCAATCTTGTTAATAGGCCTTTTCTTAACCAGTTCAATTGCCCCACTAGCACTTAAAGCAAACCCCACCTGTGTATCATCCCAATCTGGAATATTTTTCTCAGCATTATCCCCAACTCCACAAACTCCCCATTGTGAATTTTATCCCTAACCCCTTGAGGGATCCGTGAACCGAGTGAATCTGGCTACCCTTGGAATGATGCGAGTGGCACAAACATCGACAATTTGATTAAGCTCAACTATTAAATCTATGTCATTGTGAAACAAATCTGCGTTCATCTCATCTGGACTCGCACTGCCATCTGCTGAGACAGGATTTGACCTATTTACCCTGTGGGGAACCGACGTGGGTGCTGCCTGCATATTGCTTGCTAGAACTTCAGACGGGGAAGGTGAAGTTGCCACGTGGGGTACCGCCGTGGCCGTTTGAGAGCATTTGACTTCCCTCTCGATTCGTTTTCATCTCATTTATCGATATTGTCTGCATTTTTAGCATTAGATTTCACTTTACCTTCACGCCCTTATTGTGCATCCGCCGTTGTATCGATACTCGTCGCTTGACCTTCAGTCGCTGTTGGCTGTGACTGCTTGGTCCGACGCCTTTTCGCGCCCGCCTTCCTAGTTTTTACGCTCCTCGTTGGGCGCGCTCGCCCCGGTGTAGCCCCTCTTCCTTGTATGATCAGATAGTATCTAGAGCTATAAGAGTTAACTCCCCTTAATCATACAGATCAGAGATTTGGGGTAGCTCAAAGTCGATAAGAGAATTCCCTTAATTGGATAAATTTTAAATACCTTTTAAAAAGTTGAGTCCTCAGAAATCAAGTAAAGAAAGATGTGTTAGACATCGATCGTTTGTTTCGTGAACAAAGTTTTATAGATAAGTGACAAAGGGGAAATTTTGTCAATGAACGGTTTTCATGCCCGTGAATGGCATCGTTTCATTGAATACCTTTGAGCGACGGTAACACCAAATTCAACCATCACAAGGGATGAGCTGTTAAGTCTAACGTGGGGATGTAATGGAGGGCAGTAGTGAGGCTATACGGTCTGTGATCACGCACGACTTCTTTCTGGGTATTCTAACTGTGATACATCCTGGGTCACACTGACATGGACCCCAAGCTTTCATACCGATTTCGTTCACGTAAAATGTTCTCGTTGAGGTAAATATTCAGGATGTAAATTTGAATCTGGACAAGTACAAGTGGGATATGCATATTTAGATGTGTTGTAAGCTGATTTGGGGTGTTGACGTTGCCAAACCATGCTTCGTTATGTTGACGTCATAATGTGCCATACCATGCTTCGTTATGTTGACGTCATAATGTGCCATACCATGCTTCGTTATGTTGACGTCATAATGTGCCATACCATGCTTCGTTATGTTACTTTCGTGGACGTAGTTTACGTAGTTATTGTCTTTTCACGTGGACCATAATGTTGAAACAGATCTACTAGATCCTATCGTAGTATCTTCGGTAAATTGCGTTTGGGTTCTTTGCCATTTGAGGTAAAACCGGGTAGATATTCTCGTCCGAAATCTCCCTCTCATGAAAGGGTTTGTACTGGATGTATTAGCAAAGCTGTTGAGGGCAAATTACTGTGGTTAGCAGTGATTGGTTTTCTATGGTATACTGTAAGACACATTCTCGCGATCTCGACCTTTGGAAACAAGCCTAAAGAGCCAAAAGTGCGATAATGAGAGATTTCGCCCAAATCTCGCGTTCTCGAGATCTCGCATTCTCGTGTTTTTGGTACAGAGCACGTTTCTGCCAAAAGTCGACAACACGAGAATGCGACATTTGTACATGCTGTCAATTTCATTTTCTCGCGTTCTCGCGTTCTCGCGTTCTCGCGTTCCTGCGTTCTCGCGTTTTCGCGATCTCGCGTTTTAGACGTTGTCGTTGCGCATGCTCATTATCCCCGACGAAGGAGCGCAGTTGAAAGGATCGAAGGCTCCTGAAAATGATAATGCCCTGAAAAATATCGTCACCGTTATCATAGCTAAAATAAATGTAATTTTTAATAAAAATAAAAAAAGAATAAAAATAAAGGCATCGGTTTAGAAGCATTTACTGCTAACAACAAACGATAAATGTTAATGACACATATTTTACAAATATAGACACGTCATAGAACAACACAGATGACGTCACTGCTCTGAAAGCTCAACAACGGTGGCCTTCCAGTCGATATTTCCATTGCTGTATGTTGTCATTTATGGTACAATTGGTATGGTTGGCACAAGTAAGAAAGTGTATGATGGCACAGGAGCATGTAACGAATATGAGCCAGGTATAATAATGAGCTCAAGTTCAAACGAGGCGTAGGTGATTGAATTTCAACAGTTTGAGCTACTTATGACGTCATCTAACAACAGGCTTGATAATGGCCCGTCGTCAAGCATTTTGCGGGCATTATCAAGCTACAATGATCCGCTCATTTCTGATAACGTGCGGTCGTTTTAATGATAATTCTATCCATTTTAGCTGTAAAGCTCTTTATGCAACTTTTATTTTGTTGATCACTGTAAACATGTAATTACGTAAGTGACCTGTGATATATTGCATGACGTAAGACATGCATATGGTTGTTGATAAACACACTTATGCCCTCTGTTCATTACGATGGCATGTTCATCAGATGTGATTTAATGCTATGACAGGGTGTGTTCTTCCCGAAATATATGGAAATAAACAGGTATCTCACTCATAAGCAATAGTCTGTGGTTAATAACACATTGGAACTCACTATATCCTGGCTGCCACAGGAACACAAATATTAGCGATACAAATGCATTTCTGTTTCTTTGAATCTGAATCTGGCGACGAAAGGATAATGTAAGGCAGCATGTTTTGTAGTCAGGCTGGAGCGGAAGAATATATATTCATTAATATTTCATGGCCCATAATGATGGAAATGGTGTCGAGTAAAACATTAGACACGCTCATTTTAGCCGGTTGCTACAAATTGGTCTGTTAGAGTTTCGCTTGAACGGATATGCTAGCCTAGTCTAACGTTTTGTCTGTGAATATATAATTTTGATTGCATAAAATATACCCATATAGAACGAAAAGGAGCCCAAGACAGACTGGACCTGATCCTGAGGAAATCAAGACTTGCTTCACTTAGGGCTATAAAGCATTGCATTGAGGGCTGGGCAGTAGAGAAAAAATAATGTCTTCAGGGACTGTGAGACAGACTAATGCCACCCTTATATACTCATTGGTCTGTCATTATCTCTGTAACTGTCGGCGCTGCTTCGAATGGCTGCGAATTGATGCGGCTTTAAGCATTATTTTATCACTGACTGACATCAATATTTTCCTCAGCTTCCAGACACTTACATGTTTCCATTTATATTGGACACTCATGTGCACAATTTCGTTTGTTAACTCATGTAGGACATGCTGAGGATTTTTAAGCACGTAGGAAATTGTAACACCGGGAACCGACTTATAGACTACCACACTACCCTACACTTCGTTATGTAAATTACATAGTATTTTCAAGTTATGTCATAAATGTGTTAAATGCTACTTGGGCAATGAAAAGCATGAAAGAAGCATGACCACAGCACTACTAGCATGCGTATGCGTCTTGACCTTGGGATGATGCACATGCGAAACGGTAGCGTCTAAAACGCGAGATTGCGAGAAAATGAAATGTCGCATTCTCTTGTTCTCGCCATTTCGTTTGTTTTTTTTATTTGTAGCCCTATTTGACAAGTCGAGATTGCGAGATTGCGGGATTTGCCAGCATTTTCGCGTTGTCGACTTATGGCAAGAAAGTGCTCTGTACCAAAAACACGAGAACGCGAGATTTCTCGCACCTTTGTCTTCCAAAGGTCGCGATCGAGAGAATGTCCCTTACAGTATTCCATAGTTTTCAGATCTCAGCTTTTAGCTTTAGAAAGAAATATCCAGTGTCCGTCCTCCATTCAAATCTATGTAACCAGTTCTTAAAACCCCTTGCTGGACTAATCCATACTATGTTTAGGCTCCGAAATACATTTGTTGAATTGTTTAATCAACAATATATTTTAATGATATGGTAAACATCTATGCTGTCTATGAGTTCTTTTCGAGTAAGAAATAGAAATGAGTACGTTTTTGCGTAGGTTCGTGTGCTTGTGTGCGTGAATGCGTGCGTGCGTGCGTGCGTACGTTTGTGGTTGCGTAATTGTTTGGGATTCTTCTTCTTCCTTCCAACTTCTAAATGCCCATCAATCCACTGAGTGACAATGGTCATGCATTTCGATGACGATTTCCAAGTCCCACCACATTCCCCAGAATTCTAAATGTTGTGTAAATGGACCGCTAATGCAGTTGTCAAGATATCAATACTGATCAATATCATTATGCAACTAACAATGTTTATCTGTTTGCAGAACGAACTATGTGACTTTTTAAAAGGATTTTACAACAACTTCCGCTGGATTCAGTTATTGAACAATTGCAGTCGATCTCTATAAACTCAGTATTCCACATGGAGTATCAAAAAAATGTCACCCAACGCAGGTATTACAAGGCGGTGTGTCACTGTAACTTTCAACTTCAGCACGAATGATTCCCCATGCATAATGCCCGCTACACTTACACGAGACTCTAACAGTCTTCTCATACAGTCACTGTAACCTCCAACTTCAATACGAATGATTCGCCCGCTAGTTCTATACAAGATATAACGTCTGTTACACTTACCCGAGACTCTAGCGGCCTCACATAGATACTCATGTGCCACACTGCACCAATTCTAATAGAGAATACCCCATGTGAAAGAAACATCGTCACACAAGTAAACTAACAAGATAAAGTTCATATTTCTGTCACTTGTTGCTGTTGCATTGAAGAAAGTGTCATGGGCAATAATCAGAAATTGTCGCACTTTAGGGGAACTTGTGAAAACTCCGTTACATCCCATGCAACCCTAAACTGCACGATCGTTGCATTCATGGTCTCCGTGATGGCTGCATAACACACCGAATGGAAATAACACAGACAATGTTCAGTCGTTCATCCCAGAGGTGTGTATCTTCAATTAAACAATATTAACTGTAACGTTCTCTTCATTCATTTGGGTTTCTTAGCATTAATAACTGTAATCTCGATCAAGTCAAATCCTTTGAAAGCGTAACTTCATGTATTACTGTTATACACAGTTCTTTACGCAAAAGAGGGCAACGAAAAGAAACGACATCTGCAAGGCAGTATTATGAACTTCACTGACAATACAACAGCATTAATAAAGGTACCATTGTTACCAGGTTGCCTATGAATGTCTTTATAACGTAGATCACAGATTGCAGATGTGTACCAACAACACTTGTTCACATGAATAACACTTCTTCCTTTTTTCTCCTTGTTTCCTTGCCAGTAAACCTGCTGGATTTCTTCACGAGTCCTCCCCATTCTGCCAGAATTCAGCAAAGATATTTTGTACTATATATATGTTACAAAACAGTAGTCCAAGTTACCATAGAAACGAATTGATTAGACGTAATAAATGTCCCCAAATGTACCGATTTAACGTCAACTTACCATATAGGTAAGTGATTATGGACACTGATAATTAAATGAATAATATTTTCATAACAGTTACCGGAAAATCTGATAGTTATGAAAGTATTGCTAAATTTATTGCAATCTACTTTGAAGAGTGAGAACAACACTGAGGGAAAGATATGTTCCTGTTTTCGCAAGAGATCGAAATATTCTACCTGTAGTGTTAATAGCAATGTGTCCAAACAAATCATGTGGTGTTAACATAATAAATACAAGCTTCACGAAGTACAACTTCCATCACTGATCTGTAAAAACCTCATAAATTTGGGATGATGTTCTGATTATGACCAGCGTTTCACTGTGTATTTTATGTTTATTAGTTTCCGAGCTAGACTGCCAAACTGACTATACCGCGACGCCACATGTTTGTATCTCTTGTAATATTACACGGATCTCATACTGTCATCGATACGGTATACAGACCACCTTCTCACCCCACGTTTGTATTGCTTGTGTGATGTTGTGTGATGACACTACATGGGTCTCATACTGTCATGTATACGGTATACAGACTACCGTATGGTTTCCTGCTTCATTTGTGACCTGTGACCTACACCCACTGCTCCAGTTCTCCAGTCAAGATAAGTCAGCATTCTGTAACTTTACACTACCGTAACGTATCGAAACTATCCTTGTGTGTCCTCTCTGGGTTCAAAGACATTACATCTCCACTAATCATCTGTCAATATAAAAGGCGGGTGCGGGTGTCATAGTCGTTAGTCGCAGCTGCATAGTGACACATGACACAGCGCAATGTGCAATTGAAAGGACTAACAGCACGAGGAAGAACTCCATCAGTTTCATGCACGCTGCACACGCCGATCACAGCACATAACCGGGTGCGGGCTGCACAAGCCACATCGACAGCGAGAGAGACTTGGCTCACTTTCAGATCGTGCACCAATGCAAGGGAGACTACTTCTTCAAACACAACATACTGTCCCACACATCCACGCTGACCACTCGTGCAGTCCCATGTTAAGGAAGACAGATATTAATATTACAATACAACAGTTCATTTATTTGGAGCTGATGATACAACTATTTCATGTCGATGATATGGGCACAGTGAGAACAAAGGGTATTTCACTATAAAACGTTTATTTTATTTTATTTTTGTTTTATTTTATTTATTTATTGATTTTGCTGTACGTGTGGGTATTCACTGAGGGTAGTGGTGTGCTGTTGGTGCCTCACACCTCACATGACATCTTCAGTTCCCGGAAGACGAGGCAATCTAGTCATGAGATCAGTCATAGCCTGGACATTGGACATTTCACCAATTGAAGCAGTAAGGGGAGATGGGTTTTTTCAAGAGGGGATACACAACTAAGTGTTTTTGTCAAGAGGGGATAAACAACTATGTGTTTTCGTCAAGAAGTGATCCAAAACTAGGTTTTCCTATACTTCTGTACGTAACTATTGCAACATGAGACCAATATTGGAACACTCTATATGACTTTTCGCATTCTTCGTGAAGTTCAGTAAGTACAAATCCCCATTCAGTCAGATTTGCAAACACACTCTATCATACGATATATCAGATATATCCGACTGGTCTTTAACATTATATAGGAGTGATCTACAAAACTTAATCCAAATATTACTATTTATGACAAGTGAAAACCTGTATTAAACGAGCTCTAAATGAACAGTTTTATGGCTTGTCTGCATGAATTTATCGCCGTCGGCAGTTTGTTTCGTCTTCCTGTGTCTGAGTTAATATATAGCAAAGGAGCAGACTTGTAAAAGCTGATGTGAATCTTCGTCCTGCTGTCTTTTGTTAATATTTTCAGTTTCAAACGGAAATGAAACATCCGTCTGTTTCTTTCAGATTCCCTGACAGGGGGTATTCAAACCAAGTACACAATATAAATAAACGTTGCAAGGAAATAAAAACATAATTCTCCAGCTAAATCCGAAATGCAGCTTATGTTAAAACATTATTATAGTGTACACGGAGTTAGTATTAAGTGTTTTCTGGACGTTAGGGGAGACAAAGTAGCCTCTACAGACACTGAAGATTATATACAACAACAAGCATAGGTTATTGAACACAACTTCTAACCTGCCTTGACGGGCGTCAGCATGATGTATTCAACACACCCAGAAAGGACGAATTCCACACGATTATATAATATATAATACCCATATGCCCGCACCTAGTACGTGCTCAAGGTGATGATGCAAGGCGCTCAAGTTTTTCCCTCGATCATTGGATGTCAGTCTCAACTCCCTATGGATCATACAACTGTTGCAGTCACTAGGTGCCTCAAGTTATTGCTGCTTTCCCATCCTTACGAGTTTGCCCTTCACAGCTGGGTGGACTGGGACATATAGTCACAGTATTTCCAAGTTTACTGAACTTTGCTGTACCTGCAATTAGGTGTCTGCATGAGGCTACCATCTGGTCAATTACTAGCGGATTCGTGGGTTGTGACAATCCACGAGAGATTCTGCACACAAAGTTAACTCCAAGGACAGTCTGTTCGATCCCGACACCTCAAGTTCGCTGGACAGCACTTGCCTGGTGGCAGGAAACTCGCTCTTCATGCCGCATCATTGGTGTTTCCTCCATTGATCAGTACAAGAACATCCCATCACGTCACATTACACGACAGGGACCTGGCCAGGTTGTAGGTCTGGGTGGTGGTTCATCTTCTATCATGTGCCCATGGAGTCTGGCCAGCTGATAAGCGTCGTTACTGAACCTATCTTTCAAGGACAAATCAGCCCCTTTTCTTTTAAGTAATTCAAACACACGTACTCGCCCCATCTCAGCGGCCATCATCGCCGGCGTCTTCTCATCATGGCCTCTGCTGTTGATGTCAATGTTTTTTGAGAGAGATTTAGTTACTATGGCTATATTTCCGCCACGACATGCCCAGTGAAGGATGTTGTTGCCAACAGTGTCGTTAAGCGTCATATCGGGTTGATGAAGAAGTAAAAGGGAAAACAATTCTAGATGTCCACACAATGCTGCCCGCATCACTGGCGTCTGCCCAAGATGGTTTCTGCTGTTTATGTCCGCCATCTTGTGTGACAGGACACACTTCACTATTGTCACATCTCCACCATAGCAGGCAAGATGAAGAATATTATTACCTTGTAGATCTAATACTGACGCATCTGGATTTCTATCCATGATAGTGTTGAAAATATCACGATGCCCCCAGTTAGCTGCTAACATCACCGCTGTCATTCCGTCACTCCCCTTGCTGTCGATATCCACGTGACCTTGAGACAGGATGTCCTTCACCTGGGCAAGGTTTCCTCTGTTGCAAGCAGCATGGAGGTCTGTGTCCACAAGGCGTGTCTCTCCACCATGATTCCCTACAGCTGTAACACAACCATAGAGTATGTAAACATGGTGGCCAGGTGGTATCTTACCTACAGTCTCATGAGACATATGTACACGCTGAAGTAATCTTTAAGTAAGGTGATATCACTGAGGCCTAAATAGACACTCTTAATCACGAGTGCAAAACTTCGTATATGGAAATACTTACATTTTCTGACAACTTATTCTTACAGTGTAGAGCAAATACAAATTGTGTCAAACTGTTTCTATAAACGGATATTTTAATAGCAAAAACAAAACATTATTTGATCCTCATTCTAGAAGTTGGTTACGTAAAAAATGAAACATGCAGCTTTATGGGTGACATAAAGATCAATCTGCTGTTTGTCAAAACATACTCTCTAAATATACATCTCACCATCTGGTTGTGTACACTCTTAGCTTGATATGGATGTAAGGACTGACATCGAAATGTCGCTCCATACAATACATAAGAAGTTGTCATCTATATAGTTGTGTGTTTGTTTTTTTGTTTTGTTTTGTTTGTTTTGTTTTGGTTTTTTTTTTTTTTGTTTTGTTGTTGTTGTTTTTTTAATGACAATAGAGACCTCGAGCTGTGGCTGTGTCTCATCTACTCAAATCAAATATTTCACAGGTACACATATTTTCAGTTTTCTGAATAAAGTGATTTCTTATTTGGAGATTTGTCTTCAAAGCGTGTGAGCTAATAGAACTTAATACTTTCCTACAAATTATTTTTCAGTAATAAATAGACATATACTAGGGAAGGTGGAAAAGTGAATATTGTATACACATAGACTTTCTATCTTTCTCACCTTGCTGATCAGGATCTCCAAGTCGTGTGCTTACACTGGCCCATTCCAAGTCGTCCAAACCTGAAGTGAGGTGTTAATATGAACATGGACTGTGGATATATCATATTCAGAACCATAACACTTACAGAAAATGACTGAAAAAACAGTTGGCAAAATCGTTGTAGATACCAGTGGTTGTACATAGCTATGGTGAATGTTTACCAGAAGTTGTGGCTTGAGTTGTACTTGAAGGAAGCAATACTTGCTTCTAACCGCTGACCCCTAACGATCATAACTACAGGTAGGAGTAGACCATTCTGTTATAACCACAGCCAGCAGTAGACCATTCTGTTATAATCACAGCCAGCAGCAGACCATTCTGTTATAACCACAGCCAGCAGTAGACCATTCTGTTATTAACATAACCAGCAGATTATCTAGAGCATTCGGTGATATCCGTGGCCAGCAGTAGACTATTCCGTTATAACCATAGCGAGTCGTTGTCCACCAGCCTGTCTGTTGTCTTGCTTGGTGCCGCTATAAACGACGGCTTCGGGCACCTGTTTGACAATCTGGTCGACCCATGGACAATCGTCGTTACAGATATTCAGAAATCGACTCAACTAGCATGTTTTAGATCAAGCAGCCCCCTACTTTGTTGGCTTTGTATTCAGCGTTGGGACGGAAATACTGATATTGTAAAATATACACCGGTGGGTGTCTTATCAATGTGGACGACAACATAAGACCACACCTTTCTCAACATGTAACCTTCCCTCTGAAGACTCCAACCATTACATAAATTGTTCAGTATTACTGTACAGTGTACTGAGAATTATTATAAGGAGCACATGTGCCCTTATGACTCGGAGGCTTTTCAACCTCTGTGAATATCAGCAAGTACAGATTTAATCACCACATAGAAATACTAAAATGCAGTGGTTGAAATCACTCTGAATCACATGTTACAGCTTACCTATTCGTTCTTCATCAGTTCCATGTGCACGTCTGAAAGACATACAAGAATCACATAAAACTCAGCTGTACGAGTGTATGATTGTGAACATGAAGCATTTTACTTTTCACGTTCAGCATAATGAGGTGTAGATTGTTCAGGAACCCTGGAATATCAGCCATGTATCATGAGATCCATCAATACTGTATGACATCCAAGGGTAACAGTAGTCCCGTAGATTCTACTTTGATAGTATTGCATCTCGACTCCAAGGAATGGGCGTGTAGTTTAGTCCGTGTGTCATTTACAGGTAGCATTTTTACAACTTTAAATAAACACAGATTATTTCCTGTCACAGTGCTAACAAAAGATTATTCCCCAGGAATACTCTTCTCACAAAGATAAGCCTTTACTGTACCTAATGTACCCGTGCTTTCTGAGCCACACAACTGCACCAGTGATGATGATGATGATGATGATGATGATGACGATGGAAACTGGAGTGACGATGGCGGCGACATTGGAGTTTGTTCCACTGGATGGTGTTTGTCGTGTTAACCTCTTCTGGACGTCCCGGTTTTCTGAATGGGTTAATATACGTGACAACAGAACGTGTCATGCATACATAATTCATTCATTATACATACCTGTTAATACGATTAGTCCTTACCGTCTTTTGGCGACGGGTTTTATATTGTAAACATATTCTTTATAATCGTGTTTGTTTTCATCACGATATGGCTGAAATATTGCTGATGTAACACTAAATAGTAACTCACTCACTCACTAACTATAGTCTCCAACAACAACAAAAGAAAGACAAAAAAAGTTCTAGAGGTGTATATCATTGTCAGTGACAGCGGTTCACAATGGTTCACGCAAAACAACTGAATAATCATTCCTCTTCCACCACCAAACCGGTTCACTTCCCGTGCGAAACGTTCCCTCAGACATCTATAAACACGTCTTTCTTTGTTATTATTGAGGAGCTAAAAACGTGACTTGCCACTGAAAGAAAAACTTCTTCGTCGCTATTGTGGTCATACTCCGTGTCTCCTTGACACCCCTGACATTACTACCGATGGCGCTGCGCAGTCATGCAGAAGGACGCCTCGATATGGTCGTCCTGCACTAATACCCGAGAAGCATGGCGTTTCTTCGATCAGCCTCTGAACTGAACTCCTGGTATTGTTGCTGTAGAGGTGGCCGTGGTAATTCTATCACGCAGTCCCTATGTGCCGGTCCTGTGCTGCTGTTGCGCTGCGTGGTCGATCATATGTGGGCGGTATATTACAGGTTAACGTTATGCTTGTGTGACGGGATACGTGGCAAAACTTGGCTGAGGTCTGCGGATGATCGTTGTTGCGTTGATCTTCTGTCAGTCCTGATATGTGTACAACTTTCTGTACACTGAAATCATGGACAATTGAATCCCCGTCGTTGCAGTAGTACAGCAGTTCAAGTAGCACACTCATTTCATAGTGGAGCAATTGGCCGTCACGTGCTTGCGTTTTCCCACCCTGTGGGGCTGTACAATAGTCTACCCTCACGATTTTTGAGCGAGTGAGTCAGTAGTCACCGTCACACCGGTAACATTTCATCCATATCGTGATGAGGACATTTATAAACTAAAGATGAATATATTTTTGAAGATGAAAACCTGTCAACAATGGACAGTATGAAGATATTAAAGTAAAACTGGAATGTTATTATACACAAACATATATTTATGTAAGAACGGACTAATGTTCGCCATGCACTGATGGAATCTACCCGAGCAAAGCATTCCACGCATGCAGACATGACCATTATATATGAATATTAGCAAACCTTTGTCAAATTGATATTTCCAAATTTACCATTGCGGTTTTTTTTTATTTTTGGAGTATATCGCTGATGCATCAAGAGTGTATACATGTTACTGACACATAACCTGTTTACACATATACATTATTTTAGAAATCATTTGAGACTATAAATACCTTTTTCACAGTGATAGCCACTGTAATTGTCTATGCAGCCCAGCGTGCAGTGTCCAGTCTGCTGGTTGCAGGTTCTGTTGTTACAGTTGCTGCTGCAGGGTTGGATACATTGATGACCGTACCAGCCCGGGACACACCCTTCAGAACAACGGCCAGATGACCGCTCACAGTGGACATTCTCGTCAACCTCAGAGGCACAGTATTGACTACAGTTTCTCTCGCAGTTCTGACCATACGTCCCCAGGTTACATGTGCCAGATACACAGAACACAACTGTAGTAGAGGAAACAGACAATAGTGTTATACATTAACATGGTCACCTTTCCACAATAAACCGATCTGTAGATATTCGATACAAAATTTCTCCACGTGGCAGGAGCGTAGGAACAAGGGTTGGGTTGGGTGTGGCTGCTTTGGGGCTTAGCTCCTTCGCCTCCACCCCTTAGCTTCTGAAGCTGCACATAGTAATACCGCAGCTGTAAGACAGCTATATTTGAATAATCATGGCAGACAATCCAGTGATTGAGACCATGAACATCGGCATTCGCCACTACTCGCCCCTTTCCGTAACGCTATTCGGCTTGTCCCCGAAAAATACGAGTCTGTCACGAGCATTACGAGCATTGATTAAAACAAAACGATAAGCTGACGTGTTTCAGGTGAGGCAGCGGGTACCGATTTGTACTGCAAGCATGGTTTGTTGAAGATCAGGTAATCAGGCACGCCTATCGTATTTAACACCTCACCTGAGGTCAAGTAGAGAGTCACAGTCGTCAGCTCTGGATTCATCCCTCCTGAAACGACATGGAGACAAGCTGTTGATCTATTCTGTTGATGCAGAAAAAGTGTTTATTTCAATTAATTTATAATTTCATGCATTAATATAATTGTTGTCAAGAGGTTATATTGTTATGTGTCAGAGTACAAGTATTATAATATTGTGGTACTTTTAAGTATAAAATTTAGTTCAGATGAGTTTCAGAAAGTCTAGGCAGGCTATAATTGTTATCACTTTTCCGAAAAGTATTATCCTGATTGTCATAGCAGATTATTTCCTCTTCTTGTTAGTGTTACTGCTTATCAGAGCACATGGCTTGTCATTGCCTCCATGTTGGAGACATCAGCTGTGACAGTTGACATGTACAGTACAGTTGCATTGTTTGCTACTATGATGTGTTTCAATGCATTATAAGGTGAAAATGAATTTATTTGAAGGTTTTGTTAATTGTACATTTAATTCATACAGTTTGTAATTGTTAATCTTGAAGCAATTTACTTTGATTTTTTATGCTGTCTTGCTGTTTGGAATAATTTACTTAGCAAGTCTTTCTTTCTGTTGTATGGTTTTGAGAACCTCACCAAGCCGAACAAAGTGAAAGTGAGCGTATAACAGCATACACTTTGGTGCGAGTAAAGATGTTTGTGTCTTGCATCCACATATATTTATATAGCATTTGTTCAATATCCCCATGACAAAGCCTCCATAGCAGCCGATATTATTTATAGAGACTGACAATTTTCAAAGTGTCAAAAATTAATATATGCACAAATGATGATAAAGATGCGACATTTCCACCTTTCGGCATTCTAATGCAAAATGATTAAAGCGATTATCTCCAATAAAGTCGAAATAGTTATGCCAGTGAATATGAACAGATCTCTGAAATAAGCTTTTAAGACACCCTTCGCTCTGCGATAGGGTAAGTCTGTATGGGTCTACCTGTAGCACCTGCCACAGAGCAGATGACGTGAAACGTGCGTGTTCCCCAGCTGTATAACAAATCAGTGTCCTGCAAACAGCTGAAGCTGGCCTACAAAATGTAGTGATACAGAAGTTGACTATCCAGAGATACAGAAACTGGACAATTCAGAGATACAAAACTAGACAATCCAGAGACAATTAAACAAGACAACTCAGTTATACCGAACTTGGCAATGCAGATACTAAACTAACCAATTCAGGAGATAATAATCTAGACAATCCAGAAACACCGAATTTGACAGTCTAGAGATACTTAAACTACACAATTCAGAGATACTAAACTAGACAGTCAAGAGCTATTGAACTTGGCAATTAAGATACTGAACAAGATAATCCATAGATACTACACTAAACAATCCTTTCATTGATACCGAGCTAAACGATCAAGAGATACTGAACAAGACAACCCGGTGATTTTAAACTTAACAATCTGGAGATCCAGATACAATCTGTAGTGTCTTGGTTTATTTAGTGGCAAGCAATGGTGTTATAAGCTGAGAGTTATCTGCCCGCCAGGGGTCGTTGCTGTACGGTATGCTGACCTTTAGATCAATAAACAATGCATCAACGAGACGTACTCGTTATCCCTGGTTTCTCTGCCTTCACAGCTAGTTAACAGACATCAAGAGGACTTTACACAATCCACTTGTGACCCAGTTTGTTGACAAATGTAAACCCCTGATATATCAACATAACATTCTCGTTCATGTTTTCCTGTGAGGTTTACTGTTGACATACATGTAAACAATGATTACTAATTCATATACCCAGATCAAATTATTCACTACATCGGCTCAAAATAATGTATCATTATATAGCCTGCAACTAAGGCTGAGGGTCTATTTTGTCACCTCGTTCTTTCTCACGGTCCCTGAACCTGTCTTCCCTTCCGCCCAGTTCTGCCACAAAATAATAAAGCTCTAAAAGACGCAAGTTTAGAATTCCTCAGGTTCAGAATCCCAATTCTCTCTTCGGTTCCTTTCTATTCAAGAACGTGACCCGATGGTGAAAAATATAGCGCGTTGACAGACGTGCCTGCTCCAAAATACGTACATTTACATGTAAATGAACGAGATTAACGCCAGATTAGTAATATATCTCGCCTCTTAACAAGCTGTGATCCTGTCCGTGCCGCCAAGGGTGGTGGATCCGAAAGGTTTGATTATCCAGCTTGTTAAATAGTGACACCATCTGGTTTTATCTACAGTGATCTGGAGCTTTGTATAGCCGCCTGGGAAAACCAGTGCTATAATAAGCCAATACTCCGAACATTAATATTATCACATGTCAGTGACTCGATCTGTGTTCATCACAACACACAGGAGGCACTCACCCGTGACATCCATCATCGTCTACCGCACCTAATCTATATTTAACGTTGAGGCAGGGCTCGTCCGTACATTCTGGTAACATGAGTGAGTCATGCCAGTCTAAATCGGCACACATATGTAACCGGAGCGTCGGTGAACCACCATAAATACATTGTAAGCTATATACTTTTCTCGAGGGTAAAACGGTTTGATGTACGCCACGTAGGCGGAGCGTTAAGCGGTTACCATGGGAAACGGGTAATGTCACTGGTTATAAGCTTCTTGTATGTCCCAAGAGAAACATGCAGGCCACGCCCACTAGAACACAACGGTTCTGTGATTGGCTGTTCAAAGTGTGAGTGGGGCGTGGACTGTTATAGCGGGCTGAACTATGTCAGACAGTTTGTGTCGGTGTCAGAGTAGCAATTACACACGCGTTGGTGATATTGAAAAATATATTTATACAAAACAACTTCGTGGGTTTATGTATTTATATCATTTTTGATATTTACAGTACATACCGTCAAAGATATAAGAAAACCTTGAATAAATGACAATAAACATCTCCTCAATGGCTGACTTGGTAAGATGAGAGCGTCTGCATGTCAGTGATTTTCAGAATGAGGAGGGAATCTAGACGCTTGGCTGTTTGATTACACGATGTCATTTAGGAAGTGGTCAAATGCAACATATGTCATATTTGGGATCTCATTTCCTCAGTAAAGTACAAATTCTAGTACTTTTATGGTTGAGTCTCATCCGGGATTCGAACCCGCACCCTCAGAGTCAGGCACCAGCACACAAATTCAGCCGCCTAACCCGCTCAGCCACCGCGACTTCCACAAAAATGAAAGTCGGACAACTAGTAGTCTAGAGTGCGTACTTTGTGTACCCCTCTGATAAGTGTGACTTGGCTCGGCTCCCACGGCCGAACGCTATGACTACACGATGACATGATGAGATCCTAAATATGACATTTGACCTAAACACGGTGTTAACACCCACGTGCATTGGGAAATATGCAAAACCAAGCAGGGGCAATGAATGAAAACGCGTTTTTTCACCACTGTAAGTAGCACAGTTTCATACCTGTGGAAGAGAAAACACGGAAACCTGTCCACACAGCGACACTGTACGTCATGGTTATTGTATGTCTATGTGTTACTTCGGTAAATCACGTGAGTTATCATCTGCTGATTCCGAATGTCAATATAGCTGCAAAATGTAAATCATCTTAAGACATCACGGGAACCTATAGAACTGTCTAGATATGACAAAAACATATCTAAACATATAGCCCACCACTGTCCACTCAAACCCCAGTGCGAGCGCGCGCGCGCACGCACGCACGCACACACACACACACGGAGTGTCAACAGGCATCCCACAGTACAACGTCACGCGAAAACAGAAGGCACCGGGTAATCTGACAGACAGCTGTACATGAATTGAAAGTATGTACGAATTGCAAAAATGTACATGCTACCTTGCAACGCACTTTCATTTAATGACACAATAATGTGATAATGGTCCATTTACATTGTGCATTTATCCATGCACATTAAATGCTCAAAGCGTTGAGATTGTACCCGTTTTAAACGAATACAGAACACCCCCTGTGAAGAATACGACCGATCGTCTGTCAGGCGCTCAAATTTCAAATCATCCTACCATCGTATGGTACCAGGTACCCAGTTTACTGCTGGGTGGGCAGATGCAATTTTCAAAAAACTCTCTTGCCTAAAGTGAGACAATGAGCACCAAATCTGCTTCGTGGAGGGGCAGGACTGAAGTCATAGAGACTCACAAGCGACAAACTGCCGAACACGGCCACCCATCAAAGGACTATTCGGGCTCAACCCTGTTTAATTTCATCTTCTTGTGGAATGAGCTTTTAGACCAGACCAGACATTATGACATACTCAATAAATTCGAAAAATGTTACGATGTTGAATGCTTTTCGGTTAGTAAAAATAGTCATGGGCTTGTATTTCTTGCATCTGTACAATTCGGCGTTATACAGTAGATTCAAACAGATACGTACTTGTATTTCTTGTATCTGTACAATTCGGCGTTGTACGGTAGATTCAAGCCGTCCTGTGCTCGTGTTACTGGTATCTGAACAATTCGGTGTTATATGGTAGATAGAAACAGGTTTGTATTTGTGTTCCTTGTATCTGTACAATTCGTCCTTATACAGTAGATACAAACAGTCCTGTGGTTGTATTCCTTGTACATGTACAATTTGTCGTTATATATTTATGATACAATCATGTGATTGCATTGTTTGGATGTGTACAATGAGTCGTTTTGTAGTAGATACAACCTTGTGATTGTATTGTTTGGATGTGTACAATTAGTCGTTTTATAGTAGATACAACCTTGTGATTGTATTGGTTGTGTATTCCTTGTCTGTATAATTCGTCGTCATATAGTAGACACAGACATTTTGTCAATGTATTCCTTGTCTGTATAATTCGTCGTCATATAGTAGACACAGACATTTTGTCATTGTATTCCTTGTCTGTATAATTCGTCGTCATATAGTAGACACAGACATTTTGTCATTGTATTCCTTGTATCTGTATAATTCGTCGTTATACTGAAGAGTGTTGGTAACATTAGGAAATTAAATCACGTAAGGATCTGATGGCAAATACGCAGTGCTACAAACCCGATTTACAGAGGACGCTCGTCACTGAGAATCACACAGGAAGATAACAAAGTGACACTAGTTTCACCATGGATCCTGAAGGTTTCAAAACCACAATGCAGTTTCATGTTGATTCAGTTACACATAAATAGACAGAGAGACAGCCAGATTGACAGCAGATATGTAGATTTAGATCAAAAGACAGACAAATAGAAAGACAGAAATAGATATATAGACAGAGATAGATAGATAGACAGACAGACAGACAGACAGACAGACAGACAGACAGACAGACAGACAGACAGACAGATAGATAGATAGATAGATAGATAGATAGATAGATAGATATTACTCAAGGGACAGTCGGCTAACTATATCACCGAGCAGTCGTTTTGATCGTCAACTGGTGAAATATAGCTGATAACCATCTTCGCATCAAGGACAACACCTCTCTGCAGGTGTGTGTAATCCTTGGACGTCCTCTTAGAAGTTCCCGTTGTGTCATCGCCATCCACGACCTCATCATCATCTCCACCTGGGTAGCAGTCTGCTAACACAAGCATTTCAGTGTCGCCATCTGCATCGGGGACATCTTTGTTGTAGGGAGAACACTGGAGGTCTATGTCCTCATCTCTGATCTCCCAGTACAGCTCTAATTCCTGGTAACCCGCAGAAGGAGTGGCCCGTCGCCTGGGAGTATCACCCGGTGTCCCTTCGCGCAGGTGTTGTCTGTTGTGACACAGAAAGGAAGAAATTCAGTGGCAATATTTAGCTATTGAAATCGGTTACACGAAGTCATATTGGTTTCATCTCTTGGTAAGTGAGGTGAACACATAGTAAAGTGTCGAAAACATCGTCGTAAACTTTGAGAGAATTATTGTCGCCATTGCCATTTTCCACAAATTGTATTACCCGACTGCACGAGATATTTTACATTATTTACAATGAACCTTATCCAGGAGAACTAAGATAGGTGAGAACACTGCATGAGTGAGTATGGCTAGGCGGTATGTAGCTATATTTCAGCAATATCACGGCGGGGGATACCAGAAATGGTCATCACACATTGTGCGCATGTAGGGACGTTAGCCTGCCGCACCAGGCCACACTACAAGACATGTAACAGGTACGTCCTGGCAAGCGATCCTACTGACCGTGTATGGAACCTGCGTCTGTAGTACCGCAGACCGAAACATGAACTTGCCACCAGGATGACAACAACAACCAGCACAGTCAGCGTCACAGCGACTGTAGGGGGTCCACCAGCTGCAGTACTTGAGGTGCCTGGCAAATTATATTAAAACTACATAATAGTACGTCATGATAAACAGTTGTCAGTTTGACTCCTTGGTCGTAAAAATCTACGAGCTGGTTGCTGCAAACAGTTCATGGTGTTTGATTATTACATTTCTACCTATTGCAACCATCACCTGTACATTCCAACATTGCACGATGGTCAGTCTGGTATGGCAATCGCTCGAAGTTTACCTGTCATTACCTGTCATTACCTATCATTACCCGTCATTACCTATCGACGCCCTTTTAAAAAAAAAAACCCAAACATTCGGTTTGATATGGCATATGTTATAACACTATCTTCCTCTTTTTTGATGTAAACTACACTCTGCTGTTTTCATGGTATCATATCCTGACTTCCTGTTCCTGATTTCAATCGGACAGCTTGTATCCGCTACTTATATTATTGCGCGGATCGATACATATGTGATTGTACACACTGTTGATCACAAATATAATGACCAAGCATTGTCATCTCCCTTCATCTCGAACCTCAAGCTCCAGACACAAAGCACTTACACCGATATATAATCCATTATGTTTGATATATTAGTTTATGTCATTATACGAGATTTAGGTGGTTTTACGTACAGCTGAGACCTATCAATGGATATTGATAGGAACGACTTGCCATCTAACCACGTACAGATTAGGGATAACTTGCACAAAGCAATCTTAGCGCTATAACTACTTTAAGCCTCTGCTTGGTGAGTGTGGTTCCAGATCCTGTCATACATCAAGGAGGTGTATCACTATCAGGTGTATCACGTTTTACACTTACTTGCGTTGAAGGATCGTGCCAGTTCTTCTGGTACAGTAGCGTTACTGGTACAGTTGACAGTTAGCTGACATCCGTCATCTGAACAAGACGTACAGGAAAGATTACAGTGTTCCCCAAGATGGCCGCTGCGACACCCGTGTAGACACACGCCTGTAGTTTGATGGCACGCATGATGGAGGCAATTCTCAGGGCATGACCTACAGTCTGATCCCCACCGACCACCCACACATCCTTCTATACAGTCGCCACTGTTGCTACAACGTCGTTGTCTACAGTCAGGGTTACACGGAGACGAACACTGGGAGCCATACCACCCATCTACACAACCATGTGTACAGTCTCCACTCTGGTTGTGGCACTCTGGTGTACAGTTGCCCATGACCACAGCATCTCCCCGACAATCTTCAGCTGTGTGGGAGGTATTAGGTGGTCGACAACGCTTACTACAAATCTGGGTACAGAAAGGTCCATAGAAACCTGCTACACAGCCATTGGTGCACCCATCCTTACATGAACCTACGCAATTCTCACACGAGTGTTCACACTCATCACCAAAGTACGATGGATGACATTCCTCGCATTTTCCAGTCTTCCTGTTGCAAACTCTGCATTTGTCAGAACAGTTCTTACACTCCAGCCCGTAGAAAGAGTGCTTACATCCATCATGGCATTTTCTGCCATTGTGACAATATTCCCCGTCACACCCTCCCGGACAAGGTGTACAGGGTACGGTGTGAGTGTCGCAAGGTCGGATACAATTAGAACCCTGGTACCCTGGCTCACAGCCTTCAGTGCATCTTCCAATACCTCGGCGGGGAATCAACTGACACGTGCTGTTCCTACAGTGACTGCTACACACAGATCTACACTGGTCACCGAAGTATCCTGCATAACACTGTGTCAGACACCTGGTGGTCTTGTCATCACAGTCGGAACACTGCTGGTTGCCCCTACAACGAGCACCTGTCAATTGTAACAGCTACATATAAACACAAAACCCTAAACCCGCTTTGCCTGTGCCATCAATAACTAAAAGATGCATACATGTGACTAAACGGATAATATTTTGTAAGATCCTTGTAGTCTAGTAGCTTGTTTAAAAAGATAACATTTCGACATTTCGATGTATATAGACACATAGCTCTATATATTTTTTCTAGGAATAGTAAGATGGATGTAAAGTGTAAGTACAATATATGGGTTGTGCCAATAAGTTGAAGATCAGTAACGTATATTCCCCGAACCAAAACCCCCGATTAAATTCAAACTATTACAGAATACTTAAAATTTTCTACAAGACAAACAACAAACCAGAAAGGAGACGCTGGGACGCATGTAACATAGGACTTTGGAGGGTAAACATTATGTTTCTGTTTTCAACGAAAACCATGTTATTCAGATTTGACTTTTTACAACATTTTCGTCTCCGTGGGCTGTCTGTTATTAGGCGAACACCTGGTGTCATCCCCATGACTTGCAGTGATTCCTTCATATCGTAGTAAGCGCCACTTAGAGTGTGACGAGTCTATGGAGCTGTTCTCTGTCTCTGTTTTCTATCTATGACATGACTATGTGGCACCTCCATGCATCACTGCTTCACATTATGCATATTATATAGTCAGAGTATTAGTTAGTGCTTGTATTATATGTTTTCAAGACTGTAAACTTAACAGCCACAAAGTTGCCTGTACATTATTGAACATAAATAATCAGTCAAAACCCGTTTGGCTTTCTGTGTAGTAAATCATGATACCTTACCAAGCGTGATGTTGGCTAGACCAAATAACAGTAAACCCATCACAACCGTCATGGTATATCTGGAAATAAATGAACGAATTGATTACTGACACCAAACACAAAGTCTGTCGATCACACACATTGGACACAGCGGCTACTGGTGCTGTGCACAGGCGCTATTGGTACTGGGCACAGGCGTTGTTGTTACTGGACACAGGTGCTATTGATACTGGACACATGCGCTACTGATACTGGACACATGCACTACTGGCTACTGACACTAAACACAGACACTATTGGTCACACACATGGGACACGGTGGCTACTGGGGAGAGGCGCTACTGAGCTAGTTCGTGTATTCTTCATGGCGTGGAATGTGAATTTGAAAAATATCGAAAACAACAATACTCCACATCAAAGAGCCAACAATGTACAAGTTTACGAGAAATATTGTATGCAAATAAATTATTCTAGACTTTCACTGATTATCATATAGAAGGAATATGTACTGAAATACTCCTTGTGACCTGACTGATGACTTTGTCATCACTTCCTGTGTTTGATCCAGGAGTTATCCGCTCATCAATATGAACAAGACAAATTAAGGAAACAGTTCTTTAAGACAATGTTTGTGTATAACAATCACAAATGAGTAAAGAGTGCAGTATGTTTCATATTCCCTCCCTCCTTTAATTAGCAGCGACCAAAAACACTTACCTGTGAATGGAAACCCAGCGATTACAGGTGATTTTCGACATACTGATTTTCTGTGAGATGTTACAAACACACACTGCCCTAGTGTCCACTACATCGTGGACTGGACATATTTCTTATCCGGCTAAACTTATTTCTCTTTCTATTTTCTACCTGCGACCAGTCGTATACCCATTCGGGGCACTAAGGAAGACAAGGCCTCCGGGGAACCTGGATATGTATCGGCTCCTGCCACGAGATGTGGAGAACTGGAAATTATTTAACCATTCACATTAGTGGACTGTTTTATTTGCAAGTATGTCATAGGTCACACTTGTAATCCGTGATGACAAGTATGAAAACTGATTTTAAACCTAAACGGAAAAACTGAATACGTCTTCCATTGCATTTCAGAAACTATTCACCACAGTGCAGAAGAATAGTGTATATTGGACTGTAAACAAGCATACATGACAAATTGACCTCACATGCAGTATTACACTAGCTGGGAATTATGTAGATGCAGATACATTTAATTGTATAGGGCACAACCGCGTGCTTTGAATTATTCACGTGTGTAATACGAGTATATATAAACTATATCGTTTTGATATTCGAAGCTATTAAAAGATCATCTGGAAAACAATTAATTAGACCCGCGATTAGACACTCGGTATATATATAGTGTATATATCGCGGGTCAAATTAATTGTTTTCCTGATGATCTTGCAGGCTTCCTTTGAATATTTTACAACCAGGACAACCAGGACGGGCATAAGGATTAAGGTATACTCTACATATCTCGAAGTACCTTAATCCTTATGCCCGTCCTGGGTGTTATGTTGTATCATCGCAAATAGTATTCATACATTCTTCAACAAGGGGACGGGTCTTACAAGGTTAGGTTACAGAAAAGGACGAGGAGTGACGAATGCAAGAGAAGAATTCCAAGTGTGTGAGCATTTTACACCATGAAGCCATCATTCCATTTAGAAAGTGATTAAATGCAACATGTTATAGTCTTGGAGTAAAGTACAGAATGTAGTACTTTGGGGACTGAATCTCATCTAAGCTTCGAATCAATACAGTAGATATATGGCACGATTTTTGCTGGAAATGCTATCAGTGCCATGATTTGTGGAAATTGCTCCCTTTTCGATCCATTTTCATTTCTTCAAGATGAAACATCTTGAGCAAAATGGTGAGCTTGATGTTGAAGAAAGGCAAACTTCCGGATATAGATGCCACGGTCAATATGAATGCCCAGGGCCTTGCAGCGATTGTAAATTATGGAACTGGGAAAGGCAGATTGATACGAGACAATGAAAATCCCAACATAACCCTTATATGTGTGGGCAAAATGTGAAAGGCTGAAACTTTGTGAAATAAAGCCATGAACAGAAAGCGTTTAATGCATCATTTCCTGTTGGCATGCAAATGTTTAGGAGAATGGGGAACGAGATACTCAGTCTCCTTTTCATATTGTTCCAACAACTGTCACATCAGGTCCAGCAAGACACATGGGTTCTCAGTCCTTGCACGCATGATATTGTTTGGGCAACGACAAATGTGGGCCGATGTTTACCACAGGAATGACTCTAACAGTCGATGCAAGATGCGCGATGTGCAGAAGTGTTGGCTTCTTTGCAACGTTGAGAAAGGTAGCGATAATCCTGATTTGAGCCCACCTTCGGTTTAAAATTTCTTTGGAATGAGGATCTGCACGTACATAATTTGTGCATTTTTTACATTTGAACTCTCCACAGACGTGCAGATTCAAAGTGCGTGAACGTTCTTTTTCAGCACTTTAGAACACGTAGGACATTTTTCAGCATTTTAAAACACCGAGGATATTTTTCAGCACTTTAAAACAGTGAAGATATTTTTTCAGCACTTTAAAACACTGAGTACATTTCTCAGCACTTTAAAACACTGAAGATTTTTTTCAGCACTTTAAAACACTGAGGACAATAAGTTCGGGAGCTGTCGAACAGGAAAACTCATAATATCAAGAAGAAAGATTGCACTTTTATTACACTCTGAAGGTGGGATTAAAGGTATACAATTACAGGTCCCGTTTCTTCCTCTATGTCCAAGGAACTGTCTTGACAGGTGCCTGCTTCAACTTCTCCTGCTCCGGTATCTGCTCTTCTTCCCTCCCGACGTTCTTTTCCCCTGAAACAGTTCCAGCAGAAACACATGCACGATCAGCATGCTACAATTGTATACATGCTTTTGCCCTTACATTTACTCCGTGGTGTTACTGTTCTTGACAGTATCCCATCTGGTCTCTACACATGAAAAACATTAGCTGCCAATAAACAGTGCACAGCCCTCTACGGTAGCAGCAACAACTTACCTGTTTCTGGACAGCCCTCTACGGTAGCAACAGGAACCACATAGAGCTGTTGCCAGGATACAGATGACATCCAGCAGCACATACTTCACTGTCTCCATGTTGATAAGTGGGACATCTGAAAGTAATAAGCACAATTATATGACTTTTCTTGTCTGAAAGAGTTAATTGTGTATACCTCAGAAGCCTATTCACACAATACCCGAGTGTATCTCATTTCTTATGTTAGCGTTTGTGTTTCATGTCTCCAACAGTGGGCATATGAATAAATGTACTGTGTTTTCCATTTGTGGGGGGAAGTACATACTCCGTACTACCAGTCCATAACTGCGTTCGGTTTTTGGTGCTTGATATGAAACTTTGTAAGAACTTCCTTCACGCTTGAAACACTATGGAATTCTCTATCAACGCAATGCACGGTGATTTCAAAATGAACTTCGATTATGTAAGGTATCACAGCTAACCCATGAAAATAAAAAATGAAAGGCAGTCCGTGAGACCTTTGAGTAGTACTTACTTGTGCCACAAGTCCCTGGAGGACAGTCAGGTGATGAGGCGTTGTGAGTGCAGTTGTATTTACACATGGTGATGTTGTGTTCACTTTGTTTTGTAAGAACCCCATCAAGACATACAGTACTACATCCATTACAGGACAGTCCACAACCAGGTGTACTATTGTTACAACCACTACAACAAGAGGCGTTGGGTGAGACACAGGTGAGGTTGACGCATTGCTCCAAGCAGCCTTCACAAGGAGACATATGGTGTTCACATCCGACATCACACGCCCCTGTCTGGTGACATCTCTGGTGTTGACAGTTAGAGCTGCATCGCCACCGGGAACACTTGGGGCCATACCAGCCATCAACACAACCGTGGACACACTCGCCAGTCTGGCTGTGGCACTCAGGCGGGCATGAGTCTCCATCTGGACATTGTCCATCAGCGGCCAGGGAGGGGTTAGGACGGCAGGTGTCACTGCATGCTTTAGTACAGTCGTCTCCATAGAAACCGTGTCTGCATTCCTGTTTACAGCCACTCTCACATCCTCCGACACAGTTCTTACATGAGTGTCCACACTCTACTCCTGAATATGGAGGGTGGCACTCCTCACAGGTGCCTGTGATCCTGTTGCAGGACTTACATCTGCTGGAGCATGTCTTACATCCTGCTCCGTAGTAGGAGTCTGTGCAACCAGAGAAACACGCTCCAGACACCTGACAATATTCCCCATCACATCCACCTGGACATCTGGTACAGCCTATGTGGTGAGTGTCACATGGTCTCTGGCAGGTGAGTCCCTGGAATCCAGGTATACAACCATCAGTACATCTCTCAATACCTTTGTCAGGGACCAATTCACATGTGTGGTACCTGCACCTTCTGCTGCCAACATCCTGGCAGGTTGGGCCGAAATATCCTCTGTGGCACTTTGTCTTGCATAGACCTGTCTGTTCATCACATTCAGAACAATGATGACTGTCGGGACATTTGGCACCTGTAAATGTGAATGTTGTTATTTGGCAGTGTTATTTATTGTGTAAAATGTTCCAAGTGGACTACATTGTACGTTTGACATTTAGTTAAGGTACTGTGGCGTGCTGTATGTAGACAGTTTTGGACGGGACTTCAGTGTACGGCAAGTCTGTGTGACTTTCACATGGTGTTGGAGGGTCTTTTGGATTCCGTATCCTAGGTATGAAAGGGCAGCTTACTTTCCCCTCATCTCACATGTAGTTCGGTTTATTATTACTAATTTTTGTTTATTGTCAGTTTGAACTCCAGGGTTTATTCATGAGCAATACAGATAGTGAATTTCTGTTATCAGTCTAAGGGAGATAACCCCTCGTACATTTATAGACATGTCATATTAGAGTTACCTCTCCTGTATTTTATGTAACTGGAATTCCACAAAGCAAAGAACAAGTATATCCAACATCAGGCATGAGATAGTAATTAGAGGATCGCCAAGTGTTTAAAATCCACTACTAGACTCAGTATCATAGATCCTGGGTGAAAGAAAAAGAGAAGAAAGAATATGATTGATCCGGGGTGGGAGAAAAAGAGAGGAAAGTCGACTCTAGAAATGAATTACAAGCATATGGAAAAACTTGTTTTGCGATGTTATGACCATGAAAACTTTAATTAGAGCAACATAATTTACACTGAGTAAAGTTCAGTCTAGGTGGATTCTAATAATGTTAAGATGTTGTCAACAGTTGATTTTCGACTGGCGTATTACACACCGAAATACAATCCCATGTTTCATGTGTAGGTGGAGCGTCGTGACTGGGACCGACTCCTTTGTCCGTGTTTGAGCGAATTTTGATGATTGAATGTTATACAGATATTCTTGAGAAATTTCTTCTTCCAAATGCAGAAGTCTTTCATGGGAGTGGCTGGGTTTTGCAACAAGACAATGACCCAAAACACGCTGCAAAGCATTCTAAACAGCCGTTTTCCAAGAGAAAACTGTGACTTTGCTTTCATTTCCCAGCTACAGTCGTGGTCTGAATCCAAATGAGAACATCTGGGAGATAATGAAGGAGAGTGTTAACCATAAGGGTCTCA
Source organism: Haliotis asinina (assembly GCF_037392515.1). Classification (NCBI taxonomy): domain Eukaryota; kingdom Metazoa; phylum Mollusca; class Gastropoda; order Lepetellida; family Haliotidae; genus Haliotis; species Haliotis asinina. Next base: position 140,009 of record NW_027133890.1, on the reverse strand, counting down.
CCACACGTCAAAACATGGTGAGACAGGTAGTGACATATTGGGACAGTATCCCCATGGAACTCTAATCTCTCTCATAAGGAGCATGTCTACTCGCATTAAACTGTGCATGGATCTGATAAAATACCAATTTTGTAACTGCAGAAATACACATTGTATGTATAGAATGCTTATTAATTTCTGATTTTCAGTCATTATTTGATTTTTAGAAATGGTCTTGGGACTCTCGGATTATGAACGGATCAAGTTACACCGCATGCTCAACCCATGCTCGTTGGGAAACGGGTCCATTGCTGTAGTGGGGTGAATGTTACCATCTATGTCTTTATTGCAATAATCACGGTCTTGATATAATGACTTTTAATTTGAATACTCATTTTATAATACTTTAAGTTATATTATTTTGATATTTTATTTTGTACATTTCCTACCCACGCCGAAGACCCGGGTTTGATTCCCTTCATGCATAAAGTGAGTGGAGCCGATTCATGGTGTCCCCCGTCATGATGTTGCTGGAATATTGCTAAAAGAGGCATAAACCATTCTCTCTCACTCACCCCTCATCAGTGACACACGACAGCTAATAGGTTTGTCCACAATTCAACAGGACTTGCCACAAATGATTGCACGACGTTGACTTGAAACAGTTTCATAATGTCCGGCTTTGATACACCCTCTCACTATTTCTGCACAGCCACTTTGCTACCTCTGCAGTAATTTGTATTGACTTGATAACCATATTATTGTAAGCTGGTTTCACGGCATGCTAATCGTTTAGAAATTTATTCCCGGTGGACTTTTATCGCAAACCGCAACAATACGTTATTTCGTAGATATGCCTTTTGCTGCAGACGTTAGTTCAAATAAAGCAACATACAGACTCCACTGATGGGAACTAGTACAGTAAAAGCAGCTTAATCCCATAAACACATACAATTCCCAACAAACGTGTAAATTCTTGACAAGGCAGAAGATGATAGTGCTGATGAGTGACGTCTCATCTGTGTGTTTTGATTTCATCGGGAACATTTGGTTTTGCCAACTCTGACAACCTACATCTTAGCAATAGCAACGTAGATTAAACCACTTACACGTGCATAGAAACAGGAACAACTGAGACATTTAACACATGAAAATGATGCCTTCATGCAAACAAACCCCACAGGTGATGTTTCTTTCTTTGTTACCGGAGAAATAGCACTGTCAACTGACACCATTGCGTTAAGCCAATGTAATTATAGTGGAACGCGGGGCATATGCCATATGCCAAAACTAACACACAGTATACACAGTATACAGAGTACACAGAGTATACGCAATATACACATGTAGCTCGTCTGCTTACCTTGGATGATGATAACTATGCATGCGGCTACAATCCCAAGTAGCCACATTTTCATCAATGAGAACAAGACAGCCGAGGAAAGCCCAGTTAGGCTATTTGATAATAAAGGGTTGCATGTACAAGTGTGATAGATGCAACTGCGGTTTGTTATACATTTGCAAATGCTTTTACATAACATTGGATCTAATGACCAGCATCCGTGATGTGAAACCCGTCAATACTCAGTTCAGAACACAATACCGTTCAAATTAGAGGTTTTGCTTTCTTTTTCCGGATAAAATCGTGCTTGTAAGAAATATTAATAGATTTCAGTAGGAATCGAATGTAAAACAACAACACTGAATACATTTCCTGTGCATTGTACATAATAGGAACAGATCTGTTTATTGCCTTTATACGCGTCGTTCTGTTTTGAAGTTGCACGACTCCAGAGAGAAGTATGGAGGCTAGCATGAGTTACAATGTCATCAATGAGGTATATGGCGTGGATCACCCTGACATCTGCACCAAGGTTCCACACCGACACACCGAGGATTTGTCTGTGTGTTTCCTCCTTTTAAGACATTGAAGGAATTAAAACCAACTAAAACCAAGCAAAGTTCGGGAGGAATCCGTGTTAAAATGGACACAGTAACATGCATGTACCATGACAATACGTAATGTGATAGTAGACATTTTGGTATAGGAATGCTTGAGTGAGTGTAACGCCGGTTTCACCAGTGTTAAAGGGGTTGTGGGCTTCAAGTGTTGAACATATGAGCACGGATATTGTGATATCTAAACGGTACGTGGTGGGGTTCGAACTAGCATTTATTGGTTTCAGATCATTTGTACAGAGCAAACTGGTCAACCCGTGCCCACCAAGGTGTTTGGATGTTACCGCTATATACGGTAAACAGATGGAATCAGGACACCAATAGTCTACACTATAGACAGTCTTACGTTTACACACCTTCCTTGATGTCTTGGTATCATCTGACTGCTTCTTGTTAATCCCTGCACATGTAACTTTGTTAATATCTGTATGTGTGAATATGTTTACAGGTACACTTTCCTAACCTCAGTATATGTAAATTGCTTGACAAAATGTAGATATCGTAATAAACTTAGCTCTGGGATGAAACGGTAATCCCCTGCTGACTGAAGGCAAACTGGGATACACCGTAAAGGTGTCCCTCAAATGATCCAAGATGTTTTTCATTGTTGCAAAAACATAATCTTAATTCAATTGAAGATGAAATACATTCCTTACATTATCGTAAAAAATCTGCCACAGTCTTTGTAAGCATTTCGTGTCTCCATATCTGTTTTTGAGCGTATCTTTTTTATTACACGTGATTGTGGCTGCTGTTTGTATTTATTTTTAAAATGAAGCTAAGTATTCCTGTAATATCATACATTTATATCCAGTTGTTTTGTCGTTACATCACTAACTTGCAATCATGGTAAAAGTACAACATTCAAAGTACATAAAATATTGAGATTGTCCGTGATGAATATGTAGTGATATCTGTATGAGATCGCCATCGCCATGGTGTTTGATGAATTTATAAATATAAAACACAGTGCTGACAACAGAGCCAGATGGCGTTACCTGTGAGTGTATCTGCACATACATGGTCTTGTCGCTTTATAACTGAAATATTATCAAACAATTGGAAGCCTAAAAACATATCAAGTTTCAGTGAACTATTCTTTTAGCTGGACAATGATCTAGCAGATTATGGCGTTGTTCATAAACACAGATGGCGCATCCTCAGATGTGATGGATGCGCAGATACGGTACGTCATCGATAACCTGAAGCCTGACATGAAGATGTTTTAAGCCAAATCATTCCATGGCCAGGAACCATTAGCAAAGTCATGAGAGTATATAAGTAATGGGAGTATACAACATCTATCAGAATCACAAGGCTTGAGCCGATTAAGTCAAGTGGAGAATAGAGACAGAGAGTGGCACCCTTCATCATTTGTCCAACAGAACGGTCCAAAATCGTCTAAAATCGACCGGGTACACTCGGACAACCCATCGTCGATTGTTATCCACAGACCACAAAGTAATTATTATGACAGTAAAACTGTTTTTGGGTGCGCACCACCAGCTTATAAAGTGAGGCATTTTCAATTCAAACTTTCTGTTGATTGTTCTGTCGTCGAATGGAACAACGTCTGCAAGCCCTCATATCGCCACTAAGTAGACAAAGTTTTCTGTCCTCTGTAAACTGTTGATAAAACTTTGAATCGGAATCGTCTGCAAACATGTCGTAACACTATTTGCAGACAGCCTGTCTTCCATTGCTTAATACAATCACATATTTGTTGTCAGTAGTAGTCTGTTTGGGACACGCTATTGTTATGGCTCCTTGTGTGGTGGCGAGTGGTCCTGTGCGTAGTGCTCAGGTCACCATCAGTTGAAGTTTTAAGCACCGTCGAGCTCGGACAGTCCTTGGATGGGTGACCGTTTGGCAGTTTAACTCCTGAGAGTTCTTAGGACTTCGGTCCTGCCCCACAACGAAGCACATGGGAAACATGTGGTCTCACCTTATTCAAGTGAGTTTGCTCAAATTTGCCTCTGTTCACCCGGCAGAAAATGGGTACCCGGTGAGACAGAGTCCTGTGACTATAACCCTCTACGGTTAATGATAATCAGATTTTGCTTAGAGCAACTAGTCAGATGGATACCTGGCGCGCTATATAAGTGAATTATTATCATTACCCTTCAGGGTAACTGCCCAGAGCCTGGTAATAAGGACAGATGTGGAAATCTTTCATTCTGTTATTATGCGTTGGTATTATTACGTTGTTCTAATGTTCTAACGTGATGACAGCGTCTTCTACATGATCTACTGCCATTATATAATCTTGTCACCTTGACGATGTGTGCCCCACACTTAGAAAAATTGCACAATATTATTTCACTCGGGACCAGTCGTCCTGTGCTTCAGCTTTTCTGACACGTGAAGGGTCAATGTGTTCAGAGGTTCAGTTTAACTAAAATGTGATGGCTCGCTCGACCAAGGACATCACCACCTCAGCAATAGCCCAAACCAGATCGATAAACCCCTGAATGTATTGAGGAAATATTTGTTTCAGCAGAATCAACAAATGTCCCGTTCTTTGTTTTCGACCTTGTTTTCAGTTTCACACCGTGTGACGGGTCAAGCACCAATCTGCATAGTAAACTGTTATCACATGCTGGAGAATGTTGGATACTGTATCACTTCTGTGTGATCTGTGTTTTAGTTTCAAATATTCATTACACCGATTTCTTTTTCCAATTATACTCACGTTTTCAATTAGCTCTCATACTTTCTCCAGGTGACAACAACAGTGTCGTTAGTAAAAGTGATTTAAACACAGAGTAAACCCGGGTTTAAACCCATAAGTGCTTCCTAACCGTCAACACACACGTCAATTTGATCTGAGGCACAGCGACTGTGGTTACCAGATGTTATAAACTAAAAACTACAATGCATGGTTTGACCAAAAGCAATCACCAATCAACCAAAAACCTTAAACGTATTGTTTTTCGTATGTAGAGTTTAGTAATGCATGTCGCTCTCAGTACTTAATCATTATGTTCTGGTGTCGTCTCAATGATCTTGTTGAATATGGACGTTACGGCTTCTGTGTTGTAACTATTCAGAATAATACGTAATATATAAAGTACATGGCTTGGATTTAATAATATATACAACGATTCTACATCATGTATTTATTGATCTTTAGGTTAACATTTCAATGATTGTGAAAAAAGTCAGATATCTCTATCTGCGAGCGAGTCTGTATGAATATGTTACTTTTTGCATGTAGTTTTGTTTGGAATTGAATATGAATGTTTGACTTGTGTTCTGCATCAGAGTATTTTAAACGTAAATTACAGATATGTAAATGTTTAATTCTGTGTAAAAATATCATTGAAATATTTTATCGCTATAGTTGTTTCCACTCTCAATAGCCACCCAAATAAATAGCATGGTTTAGGTTTTGGGACGATGAGACACCGGTCATATGATGTTGTCCTGTCCCTGACTTTGGCGCTGTGAGCATGACGTAAATTATCTCCCTTTCATCTCAAATCATTAATGATCTTAAGAGAGAGAGATATGTTGTTATTTGGCTTAATTTCACCCACTGTCTTCACTCTATATTTATCAATAATCATTTAGTTTCATTTAATTATATGACCAACTTATCACTTCTGGTAAATGTTTGAACTCACTCACTGTGTGTGTGCGTGTGCGTCTCTCTCTCTCTCTCTGTGTCTGAGTGTGTGTGTGCGTGTGTCTGTGTATGTCTGAGTGTGTGTCTGTGTGTGTGTGTGTCTGTCTGTCTGTGTGTGTATCTAATGCCTAAAAGTGTATTTAGAATGCATGTATTTTTCATGTTGATGAAAGTGACATTTGTCATAAGTGTGCCAGGTTCGAATAACGACTACTTTACATTAGGTGAGTGGACAGAGACAAGCAAAGTGTCAGTAACACTCGCATACTCTGAACAACAACCACCTATTATTGTCCTCGTCACAGGATCTTCAGTAACAGAGAAATAATTGTCTCGTTGTTAGCAGTCAAGCACATCCAGTACCATCAGTCTACATGACACACTTCCTGGACACATTGTCAGTCCTCACATTATGTAGTACATAGAAACAGTGGTATCTTGTCAGAGTGTAGTATAATACATAAAAGCTCTCCTCTGATGGTATTCCTTCTGTAAGTACAATTCCTAGGTATCTAGTAGATACAAACTGTCCTGTAACTGTTTTTCTTGTACATGTACAATTGTCGTTATACAACACGCATTGTTCACAGACAGATAGATTGATATCCCTGTATTCTGGTGCTCTATAACCTTAGTCAGGGGCAGTTGGGCAACTATATCACAGATGAGTTACTTCATCGTCAACGGGTGTGTATAGGTGATAACCATCTTGGCATCAAGGACAACACTTCTCTCAAGGTGTGTTTAATCCTTGGACATCCTGGTAGACGTCCCCGTTGTGTCATTGTCATCCACGACCTCAATATCATCTTCTCCTGCGTAGCAATCAGCTAAGACAAGCATTTCAGTGCCGTCATCTACATCGGGGACGTCTTTGTTGTGGGGAGAACACCAGAGGTCTGTGTCCTCATCTCTGATCTCGCCCTTCGACTGTTTTGAGAAAGGAGGAGACTCAGTGAAGGAAGAGATTCAGTGACTATGTTTGGCTATATCAATAATAAGTTACACGAGGGTATGCATATGTCACCTCACGGGGAGAGAGGTAAACACATGGGAGCTTATCGTAATCAACATCAACTAATATAGAGTGAACGTCACCCTGGCCAGTGTAAACGAACTCTGTTATCCAACAGGGGACCTGTTCACAATAAATCTAAACTAGTAAAAGAATACATGTCAGGACACTTCAGGAGTGAGTTAGTGTGTTTCTGCCGTGCTTAGCAGCATCAATACAATACAATATCCCAGGAATATATCACAGCGATGGGAGACCGACGTCACACGTTGTACCCATATGGGAACTGGATGTCGGGTTTTCGGTCTGACGATCTAACACTTGCCTGCCCCACCGGGCACACTCCAAGACATATAACACCCCCCGTCACGTGTCCATACTCACTTTCCGTGGAACCTGCGTCTGTAGTACCATGATCTATCCGACAAATGAAATATTTACAAATGTTAACATATCATACAAGTGCTATGCGGCATAACCAACTGCCAAAATCTTGCAATCGCCCCAAGTGTTACCTATTGACGTCATGATTGTATACCCTTATGAAAACTTTGGGCATAGTGAAGTATGTTACGTCCATACCTCCTTCGTGATGTAAACTACACTTCGCTCTATGTCCATGACCTCCTGACTTCCTAGTTTTGATTTCACCCAACCCGGTCGTATCCTCTATATATCATTCTGAGAATCGACAGACATGTTCCTGTACGTATTGGTGTCACAATAATGCCAAAACATTGTTTTCTCCCTTTATCACGACGATTGTGCAATTACGACGATTGACTGGCGTATGAGTTTACTTCATTAGACGGGATTTAGGAGGTAATGCATACAGCTGCGTACTGTTCCTGTTACTGAACATCCATATGCTCAACTTGTCCATGTACTAATTAGATCTAGATAGAACCTAAGAAAGGCCACCCAGTAACTTCCGATTGGTCAGTCTGACTCGAGCTCGCGCCATTTACAAAAGAGGTAAACGTTTGTCACTTTATACACTTAATTGCGCTGAAGGATTGTGCAAGTTCTACTAGTACAGAAGAGTTACTGGTACAGTTGATAGTTAGCTGACATCCATCTTCTGAACAGGACGTACAGGTAAGGCTACAGTGTAAGGCCGCTGCTACATCCAAGAAGACACACGTCTGTAGTGGCATGACACGCATGATGGAGGCAATTCCCAGGGCATGACGTACAGTTTGATCCCCAGTGACCACCCTCACAACCATCTGTACAGTCGCTGTTGTCACTATAACGCCCTTGCTTACACCCACTGTTATACGGAGACGAACACCGGGGACCATACCAGTCTTCTACACAGCCGCGTGTACAGTCTCCACTCTGGTTCTGCCACTCTGGCGTACAGTTGGACGTCAACGTCACAGCATCTCCCCGACAAATTTCTGCTGTCTGAAAAGTAAGAGGTGGTCGACAACGCTTGCTACATACCGTGGTACAGAAAGGTCCATAGAAACCTGGTACACAGCCATGGGGGCACCCATCCTTACATGAACCTACGCAGTTGTTACAAGTGTGTATTTTCTGTATATTCTGTTATTAATTAGGTACTAATTAATATTGCTGTAGTTGTAATTCGGTCAGAATATTAAAGGATTCAGTGTTCGTTATTATCGGCCACGTTTCCTACGGAAAATTAATTAAGCGGTATGCCTCTAAGGCAGTACTTGAGAGTTACCTCCCGTTAAATAAACAACTGTTGATTGTTTCGAGGCCATTCTACCGTGTTGACGATGGCTGTATTACGAGTGTGTATTTTCTGTATGTTTTGTTAATAGCTGGTCAACACTTTTAACATTCTGTTTTTCCGGAATTTATCTGCTCCTAGTTTTCTACGTTTACTTCCGGGACACTGTTTCGAGTGCATTCTACAGTGTTGACGATAGTCGTGTGCGCCCGAATGTTCGGGAAATGACATAGAAAATATATGTAAAGGCTGGTTGCCGTGCGGAGGGTGACACTCACATTCATTCATAATTGCAGGATCTCTGCCACGCTTGAAAATCCTGTCAACACGTGAATCTACATTATCTGCTGCCGCACCGATCGCTTTGTTGACATTCTGCCATAGTTGATTTTTTTTCACACCAAGACTTTGGTGAGTTTGCTATATTGTATTTTGTGACCCACTGACTTAGATTTTGTCTCTTGAATTGTATCTAAACTCTGCATTGTTATATTGACTTGTGACTTTGTATAGCTTGCTCTCGTAATATAATAATAACAGAATTTGAACGTAAACAACTTGTCTTTGTTCTGTTTTGCATGGTTTACAAGGTGATGTCTTAAATTGTTGTCACGGTAAATTCTTAACCGTAACAGCTGTCTGTGCTGGAACATTCGAGTAATGACTGTTTATATATAAAGGCTAGTTGCCAGGTTGTGAGCGACAAACTGACACATTCACATCCATTTACTGGAGTTTACATTCCCAACGCATTATCCGTCAACTCCTGAAACTGCTGTCAGACCGCTCGCTGTATTATAATCTGCAAGAGTGTTCCTCTCTAACACTAGGCCTTGTGTGAGTTTGCTATACTATATATTTTGTGACCCATTGGCTTAGATTTTGTGGCCTTTGTGCTGTATTGGAAATCGATATTGTGACTATTGAATTGTGACTTTGTATACCTTGCTCTCGTTGCAAAATAATAATATCTGAATATTTTAAACTTGTCTTTATTCTGTTTTGCTGGTTCACACGGGGGTTTCTTACATCGTTTACATTGTTTGTCACGGTCAATTTTTAACCGTAACACAATTCTCACACGAGTGTTTACACTCACCGCCAAAGTATGATGGATGACATTCCTCGCATGTTCCAGTCTTCCTGTTGCAAACTTTACATTTGTCAGGACAGTTCTTACACTCCAGCCCATAGTAAGAGTGCTTACATCCTTCATGGCATTTTCTGCCATTGTGACAATATTCCCCGTCACACCCTCCCGGACAATGTGTGCAGGGTACAGTGTGACTGTCACAAGGTCGGATACAATTGGAACCCTGGTACCCTGGCTCAAAGCCTTCAGTACATCTACCGATACCTCGGTGGGGAATCAACTCACACACACGTGTTGTTCCTACAGTGACTGCTACACACAGATCTACACTGGTCACCAAAGTATCCTGCATAACACTGTGTTAAACACCTGGTGGTCTTGTCATCACAGTCGGAACACTGCTGGTTGCCCCTACAACGAGCACCTGTGAATTGTAACAGCTACATATAAACACAAAACCCTAAACCCGCTTCGCCTGTGTTACAACAGACATCAATAACTAAAAGATGTATCCATGCAAATAAACTGATAATATTTTGTAAGATCCATGTAGTCTAGTAGCTTGTTTGAAAAAGATGACACTTCGACATTTCGATGTATAGAGACAAATAGCTCTGTTTATTTTTCCCAGGAATAGTAAGATGGATATAAAGTGTAAGTACAATATATGGTTTGTTCGAATAAGTTGAAGATCAGTAACGTATATTCCCCGAACCAAAACCCTGGATTAAATATAAACTATTGCAGAATACTTTTCTACAAGACAAGCAACAAACCAGAAAGGAGACACTGGGACGCATGTAACATAGGACTCTTAATGGTAAACATTCTGTTTCTGTTTTCAACGAAAACCATGTTATTCAGATTTGACTTTTGACAACATTTTCGTCTCCGTGGGCTGTTTGTTATCAGGAGAACACCTGGTGTCATCCTCATGACTTGCAGAGATTCCTTCATATCGTAGTAACCACCACTTAGAATGTGGCAAGTCTATGGAGTTGATCTCATCTCTGTTTTCTATCTATGAGATGACTATGTGGCACCTCCATGCATCACTGCTTCACATTATGCTTATTATATAGTCACAGTATTAGGTAGTGCTTGTTTTATACGTTTTCAAACCTGTAAACGTAACAGCCGCAAAGTTGAATGAACATTATTGAATAGAAATAATCAGTCAAAACCGTCATGGTATATCTGGAAGTGAATGAACGAATTGGTTACTGACACCAAACACAAATTCTATTGATCACACACATGGGACACAGCGGCTACTGGTGCTGTGCGCAAGCGCTACTGGTACTGGGCACAGGCGTTGTTGTTACTGGACACAGGTGCTACTGATACTGGACACATGTGCTACTGATACTGGACACAGGCGCTACTGGTACTGGGCACAGGCGTTGTTGTTACTGGACACAGGTGCTACTGATACTGGACACATGTGCTACTGATACTGGACACAGGCACTATTGTTACTGGACACAGGTGCTATTGATACTGGACACAGGTGCTATTGATACTGGACACATGTGCTACTGATACTGTACACAGGCGCTACTGGTTACTGACACTAAACACAGACACTGTTGGTCACTCACATGGGACAAGGTGGCTACTGGACAGAGGCGCTGCTGAGCAAGTTCGTGTATTCTTCATGGCGTGGAATGTGAATTTGAAAAATGTCGAAAACAACAGCATTACCAAAACCTCAACACCCAAATCCCAAATATTTTCTGTATTGTCCCTAATGAGATGACCAATGTTATAAGGCAAGTGACTATTGATATTTTAAAAACGTTTATATGTTTATCTGTTTCATATTCCCTCCCTCCTTTAGCAGCGACCAGAAACACTTACCTGTGAATGGAAACCCAGCGATTACAGGTGATTTTTGACATGCTGATTTTCTGTGAGATGTTACAAACACACACTGCCCTAGTGTCCACTACATCGTGGACAGGACATATTTCTTATCCGGCTAAACTTGTTTCTGTTTGTGTTTCCTAGCTGCAGCCAGTCATATGTCCATACGGGGCACTGAGGAAGACAAACTTTCCAGGCAGCCTGCATATGTATGGACTCCTGTCACCAGGTAAGGAGAACTGGAAATTATTTAACCATTCACATTAGTGGACTGTTTTATTTGTAAGTGTGTCATAGGTCACACGTGTAATCAGTGATGACAAATATGCGAAACTGATTTCAAACCTAAACTGAAAAACTGAATACGTCTTCCATAGCATTTCAGAAACTATTCACCACAGTGCAGAAGAATATTGTATATTGGACTGTAAACATGTATACATCACAAATTGACCTCATATGCAGTATTACACCATCTGGGAATTATGTAGATGCAGATACATTTAATTGTATAGGGCACAACCGCATGCTTTAAATTATTCACGTGTGTAATACCGGCATTGTTGCTGAGAGCATAGGAGAACGGAACGCAATTTCCTGTGGGATACCTAAGTACTTTGGGGTATATTGTGAATTTCAAGTTAATAATTCCTGATTTGGCCGAAATAGTTAAAATCAGTAGTGGGCCTTTTTGGCCCATTTTCATTTCTTCAAGATGAAACATCTTGAACAAAATGGTGAGCTTGATGTTACAAGAAAGGCAAACACTGAGTACATTTCTCAGCACTTTAAAACACGGAGAACATGTTTCAGCACTTTCAAACACTGAAGATGTTTGTCAGCACTTTAAAACACTGGGGATATTTTCCAGCACTTTAAAACACTGAGGATATTTTTCCAGCACTCTAAAACACTGAGGACACTGGGATAGGGAGCTCTCGAACAGTAAAACGCATAACATCAAGAATAAAGATCGCACTTTTATTTCTCTCTGAAGGCGGGATTAAAGGTATACAATGACAGGTCCCGTTTCTTCCTCAATGTCCAAGGAACTGTCTTGACAGGTGCCTGCTTCAACTTCTCCTGCTCTGGTATCTGCTCTTGTTGCCTCGGGACGTTCTTTTCCCCTGAAACAGTTCCAGCAGGAACACTTGCACGATCAGCATGCAACAATTTTACACATGCTTTTACATTTATTCCATGGTGTTTTCATTACTGTTCTTGACAGCAACCCATCTTGTCTCTACACATGAAAAACATTAGCTGCCAAAAAACTATGTCAGACGGTATAATTGTGGTGTGGGTACTGGCAGTGATAGAAACCTACTTGATTCTGGACAGACCTCTACGATAGCAGCAGCATCCTACGTGTTTGTGGACAGCCCTCTACGGTAGCAACAAGTACCACATAGAGTTGTTGCCAGGATACAGATGACAGCCAGCACCACATACTTCACAGTCTCTATGTTGATAAGTGGAACATCTGAAAGTAATAAGCACAATTATGTGACTTTTCTTGTCTGAAATAGTTAATTGTGTATACCTCAGAAGCCTATTCACACAATACCCGAGTGTATCTCATTCCTTATGTTAGCGTTTGTGTTTCATATCGCCAACAGTGGGCATATGAATAAGTGTACTGTGTTTTCCATTTTGGGGGCAAGTACATATTCCGTACTACCAGTCCATAATTGCGCTCGGTTTTTGGTGCTTGATATGAAACTTGGCAAGAACTTCACTCACGTTTGAAACACTACGAAATTATCTATCAGTTCAATACACGGTGATTTCAGAATGAACTTCGACTATGTAAAACATCACAGCTAACCCATGAAATTCAGAAATGAAAGGCAGTCATTGAGACCTTTGAGTATTACTTACTTGTGTCACAAGCCCCGATGGGACAATCAGGTGATGAGGCGTTGTGAGTGCAGTTGTATTTACACATGGTGATGTTGTGTTCACTGGGTTTTGTAAGAACCCCACCAAGACATACAGTACTACATCCATTACAGGGCAGTTCACAACCAGATGTACTATTGTTACAACCACTGCAACAAGAGACGTTGGATAAGACACAGGTGAGGTTGACGCATTGCTCCAAGCAGCCTTCACAAGAAGACACATGGTGTTCACATCCGACAGCACACGCCCCTGTCTGGTTACATCTCTGGTGTTGACAGTTAGAGCTGCATCGTCGGGAACACTTGGGGCCATACCAGCCATCAACACAACCGTGGACACACTCGCCACTCTGGCTGTGGCACTCAGGTGGGCATGATTCTCCATCTGGACATTGTCCATCAGTAGTCAGTGAGGGGTTAGGACGGCAGGTGTCACTGCATGCTTTAGTACAGTCGTCTCCATAGAAACCGTGTCTGCATCCCTGTGTACAGCCACTCTCACATCCTCCCACACAGTTCTCACATGAGTGTCCACAATCTACCCCTGAATAAGGAGGGTGGCACTCCTCACAGGTGCCTGTCATCCTGTTGCAGGATTTACATCTGCTGGAACATGCCTTGCATCCTGCTCCGTAGTAGGAGTCTCTGCAACCAGAGAAACACGCTCCAGGCACCTGACAATATTCCCCATCACATCCACCTGGACATCTGGTACAGCCTGTGTGGTGAGTGTCACATGGTCTCTGGCAGGTGAGTCCCTGGAATCCAGGTATACAACCATCAGTACATCTCCCAATACCTTTGTCAGGGACCAACTCACATGTGTGGTACCTGCACCTTTTGCTGCAAACATCCTGGCAGGTTTGGCCGAAATATCCTCTGTGGCACTTTGTCTTGCATAGACCTGTCTGTTCATCACACTGAGAACAATGATGACTGTCGGGACAATTGGCACCTGTAAATGAGAATGTTGTTATTTGGCAGTGTTATTTATTGTGTAAAATGTTCCAAGTGGACTACATTGTACGTTTGATATTTAGTTAAGGTACTGTGGCGTGCTGTATGTAGACAGTTTTGGACGGGACTTCAGTGTACGGCAAGTCTGTGTGACTTTCACATGGTGTTGGAGGGTCTTTTGGATTCCGTATCCTAGGTATGAAAGGGCAGCTTACTTTCCCCTCATCTCACATGTAGTTCGGTTTATTATTACTAATTTTTGTTTATTGTCAGTTTGAACTCCAGGGTTTATTCATGAACAATACAGATAGTGAATTTCTGTTATCAGTCTAAGGGAGATAACCCCTCGTACATTTATAGACATGTCATATTAGAGTTACCTCTCCTGTATTTTATGTAACTGGAATTCCACAAAGCAAAGAACAAGTATATCCAACATCAGGCATGAGATAGTAATTAGAGGATCGCCAAGTGTTTAAAATCCACTACTAGACTCAGTATCATAGATCCGGGGTGAAAGAAAAAGAGAAGAAAGAATATGATTGATCCGGGGTGGGAGAAAAAGAGAGGAAAGTCGACTCTAGAAATGAATTACAAGCATATGGAAAAACTTGTTTTGCGATGTTATGACCATGAAAACTTTAATTAGAGCAACATAATTTACACTGAGTAAAGTTCAGTCTAGGTGGATTCTAATAATGTTAAGATATTGTCAACAGTTGATTTTCGACTGGCGTATTACAGACCGAAATACAATCCCATGTTTCATGTGTAGGTGGAGCGTCGTGACTGGGACCGACTCCTTTGTCCGTGTTTGAGCGAATTTTGATGATTGAATGTTATACAGATATTCTTGAGAAATTTCTTCTTCCAAATGCAGAAGTCTTTCATGGGAGTGGCTGGATTTTGCAACAAGACAATGACCCAAAAGACACTGCAAAGCATTCTAAACAGCCGTTTTCCAAGAGAAAAATGTGACTTTGCTTTCATTTCCCAGCTACAGTCCTGGTCTGAATCCAAATGAGAACATCTGGGAGATAATGAAGAAGAGTGTTAACCATAAGGGTCTCACCACACGTCAAAACATGGTGAGACAGGTAGTGACATATTGGGACAGTATCCCCATGGAACTCTAATCTCTCTCATAAGGAGCATGTCTACTCGCATTAAACTGTGCATGGAAGGTAACGGGGATCTGACAAAATTTTATTAAATTAAAATTTTATTAAATTTTATACCTGCAGAAATACACATTGTATGTGCAAGTATTGAATGCTTATTAATTTCAGATTTTCAATCATTATTTGATTTTTAGAAATGATCTTGGAATTCTCGGATTATGAACGGAACTGTAAACGGATGAAGTTATACCGGATACTCAACTCATGCCTGTTGGGAACCATGTCCATTGCTGTAGTGGGGTGAATGTCACCATCTTTGTCTTTATTGCAATAATCGCCGTCTTGATATAATAACTTTTAATTTGAATACTCATTTTAAAATACTTTAAGTTATATGATTTTGATATTCTATTTTATGCATTTCCTACTCACGCCGCAGACTCGGTTGGATTCCCTTCATGTATAAAGTGAGTGAAGCCGATTCATGGTGTCCCCCGTCATGATGTTGCTGGAATATTGCTCAAAGGGGCATAAAACATTCTCACTCACTCACTCCTCATCGGTGACACACGACAGCTAATAGAGTTGTCCACAATTCAACAGGACATGCCACAAATGATGGCACGACGTTGACTTAGAGTTTCATAATGTCCGGCTTTGATACACCCTCTCACTATTTCTGTATGGCCACTGTGCTACCTCTGCAGTAATTTGTATTGACTTGATAACCATATTATTGTAAGCTGGTTTCACGGCATGCTAGTCGTTTACAAATTGATTCCCGGAGGACTTTTATGGCAAACCGTAACAATACGTTATTTCGTAAATATACGTTTTATTATAAGTTTTACTGCAGTCGATCAATCAAATAAAGCAACATACAGACTCCACTGATGTGAACTAACACAGTAGAAGCAGCTTAATCCCATAGACACATACATTTCCCAACAACGTAGGGAGGCATTTCATATTTCAAGGCGATATTGACGTAAATCATAGAAATCAGTAAATGTGTAAATTCTTGACAAGGTAGAATATGATAGTGCTGATGAGTGATGAGTGTCTGCGTGTTTTGATTTCATCGAGGACATTTCGTTTTGCCAACTCTGACAACCTACAACTTAGCAATAACAACGCAGTTTAAACCACTTACACGTGCATAGAAACATGCACAACTGCGACATTTAACACATGCAAATGATGCTTTCATGCAAGCAAACCCCACAGGTGATGTTTCTCTCTTTGTTACCGGAGAAATAGCACTGTCAACTGACACCATTGCGTTAAGCCAATGTAATTATAATGGAGCGGGGCTCATACACAGTATACACAATACACACAGTATACACAGTACACACAGTATACGCAATATACACATGTAGCTCGTCTGCTTACCTTGGATGATGATAACTATGCATGCGGCTACAATCCCAAGTAGCCACATTTTCATCAATGAAAACAAGACAGCCGATGAAAGTCCAGATAGACTATTTGATAATACTGGGTTGCATGTACAAGTGTGACAGATGCAACTGCGGTTTGTAATACACTGACGAATGCTTGTACATAACATTTGATCTAATGACCAACATCCGTGATGTGAAACCCGTCAATCCTCAGTTTAGAAGATATTATACCGTTCAGATTAGAGGTTTTGCTTTCTTTTTCCGGATAATTGCACGATCGTGCTTGTAAGAAATATTAATAGACTTCAGTAGGAATCGAATGTAAAACAACAACACTGAATACATTTCCTGTGCATTGTACATAACAGATCTGTTGATTGCCTTTATACGCGTCGTTCTGTTTTGAAGTTACAGGACTCCAGAGAGAAGTATGGAGGCAGGTATGAGTTATAATGTCATCAATGAGGTATATGACGTGGATAACCCTGACATCTGTAGCAAGGTTCCACACCGACACACCGAGGATTTGTCTGTGTGTTTCCTTCTTTTAAGACATTGAAGGATTTCAAACCAATTAAAACCAACCAAAGTTTTGGAGAAATCCGTGTTAAAATGGACACAGTAACATACACGTACCATGAAAAAAAACCAATGTGATAGTATGCTTTCTCGTTTCCTCATGTCGTAGGAATAAATGAGTGAGTGAGGGTAACACCGGTTTCACCAATGTTAAAGGGGTTGTAGGCTTCAAGTGTTGAACAAATGAGCACGAATATTGTGCTATCTAAACGGGACGTGGCGGAGTTCGAACCAGCATTTATTGGTTTCAGATCATTTGTACAGAGCAAACTGGTCAACCCGTGACCCCTAATTAAGGTGTTTGGATGTTACCGCTATATACGGTAAACAGATGGAATCAGTACACCAATAGTCTACACTATAGACAGTCTTACGTCTACACACCTTCCTTCATGTCTTGTCATTTCTTGTTATCATCTGACTGCTTCTTGTTAATCCCTGCACATGTAACTTTGTTAACATTTGTATGTGTGAATATGTTTACAGGTACACTTTCCTAACCTCTGTATATGTAAATTGCTTGACAAAATGTAGATAAGGTATTAAACTTAGCTCTGAGATGGATCGGTAATCCCCTGCTGACTGCAGGCAAACTGGGGTACACCGTAAAGGGTGTCCTTCAAATGATCCAAGATGTTTTTCATTCTTGCAAAAACATAATTTTAATTCAATTGAAGATGGAATACATCGGTTACTTATCGTGAAACATCTGCCACAGTCTTTGTAGGCATTTTTTGTCTCCATATATGTTTTAAGTGTACTTTTTTATTGCAAGTGAATATGGCTGCTGTTTGTTTGGTTTGGTTTATTTTATCGTTACAGCACTAACTTGTAATCATGGTAAAAGTACAAAATTCAAAGTACATAAAATACTGAGATTGTCCGTGATGAATATGTAGTGATATCTGTATGAGATCGCCATCGCCGTGGTGTTTCATGAATTGAATATAAAACACAGTGCTGGCAATAGAGCCAGATGGCGTCACCTGTCAATTAGGGGAACATGTCCAGTATGTCACTATGGTAATTCGTATATGAATTTGCTATGTTCAGTTGTGTATGACACCTGTTCTTTAATTTGTGATTTGGCATTTGTTTTGCACGTGAGTGTATCTGCACATACTTGGTCTTGTCGCTTTATAACTGAAATATTACCAAACAATTGGAAGCCTAAAAACATATCCAGTTTTAGTGAACTATTTTTTTAGCGGGTCAATGGTATAGCAGATGATGGCATTGTTCATTAACACAGATGGCGCATCCTCAGATGTGACGGATGCTTAGATACGTGTTCGATAGCCTGAAGCCTGGCATGTGGATGTTTTTAGCCAAATCATTCCATGGCCAGGAACCATTAGCAAAGTCATGAGAGAATACAAGTAATGGGAGTATACAACCCCTATCCGAATCACAAGGCTTCAGCCGATCACGTCAAGTGGAGAATAGAGACAGAGAGTGGCACCCATCATCATTTGTCCAACAGAACGGTCCAAAATCGTCTAAAATCGACCGGGTACACTCGGACGACCCATCGTCGGTTGTTATGCACAGACCACAAAGTAATTATTATGACTGTAACATTGTGTATGGGTGCGCACCACCAGCTTATACAGGGAGGCATTGTAAAATTGAAACTTTCTGCTGATTGTTCTGTCGTCAAATGGAACTACGTCTGCAAGCCATCATAACGCCACTACGTAGGCAAAGTTTTCTGTCATCTGTAACCTGTTGGTAAAACTTTGAATCGGAATCGTCTGCAAACATGTCGTAACAATATTTGCAGACAACGTGTCTCTTCCATTGCTTAATACAATCACATATTTTTTGTCAGTGGTAGTCTGTTTGGGACACGCTATATTGTTATGGCTCCTTGTGTGGTGGCGAGTGGTCCTGTGCGTAGTGCTCAAGTCACCATCAGTTGAAATTAAGTACCGTCGAGCTCGGACAATCCTTGGATGGTTGACCCTGTTTGGCAGTTTAACTCCTGAGGGTTTCTAGGACGTCGGTCCTGCCCCACAACGAAGCACATGGGAAACATGTGGCCTCACTTTAGGCAAGTGAGTTTGTTCAAATTTGCCTCTGTTCACCCAGCAGAAAATGGGTACCCGGTGAGACAGAGTCCTATAACCTTCTACGGGTAATGATAATCACATTCTGATTAGAGCAACTACTCAGATGAATACCAGGCGCGCTATATAAGTGAATTATTATCATTATCGTTCAGGGTAACTGCCCAAAGCCTGATAATAAGGACAGATGTGGAAATCTTTCATGCTGTTATTAAGCGTTGGTATTATTGCGTTTTTCTATCAACGTAATGACAGCGTCTTCTACATGATCTGCTTCAATTAGGTCTTATTATATAACCTTACCAGCTTGACCATGCGTGCCCCACACTCAGAACAATTGCACTTTTAAACGCAATGTTATTTCACTCGGGACCTACCCACACTTAGCCAGTCTTCCTGTGCTTCAGCTTTTCTGACACGTGGAGGGTCAATGTGATCAGAGGTTAAGTTTAGCTAAAATGTTATGGCTCGCTCGGCCAAGGACATCACCACCTCAGCAATAGCCCAAACCAGATTGATAAGCCCCTGAATGTATTAAGCAAATATTTCTTTCAGCACAATCAACAAATATCCCGTTCTTTGTTTTCGACCCTGTTTTCAGTTTCACACCGTGTGACGGATCAAGCACCAGTCTGCTGAGTAAACTGCTATCACATGCTGGAGAATGTTGGATACTATATCACTTCTGGCTGATCTGTGTTTTAGTTTCAAATATTCCTTACACCGATTTCTTTTTCCAATTATACTCCCGTTTTCAATTAGCTCCAGGTGACAACAACAATGTCTGGTAAAAGTGATTTAAACACAGACTAAACCCGGGTTTAAACCCATAAGTGGTTCCTAACCGTCAACACACACGTCAATTTGATCTGAGGCACAACGACTGTGGTTACCAGATGTTATAAGCTAAAATCTACAATGCATGGTTTTAACAAAAGCAATCACCAATCAACCAAAAACCTTAAACGTATTTTGTTTTCGTATGTAGAGTTTAGTAATGCATGTCGCTCTCAGTACTTAATCATTATGTTCTGGTGTAGTCTTAATGATCTTGTTGAATATGGACGTTACGGCTTCTGTGTTGTAACTATTCAGAATAATACGTAATATATGATGTACATGTTTTTGGATTTTGTAATATATACAACGATTCTACATCATGTATTTACTGATCCTTAGGTTAATATTTCAATGATTGTGAAAAAAGTCAGATATATCTATCTGCGAGCGAGTCTGTATGAATATGTTACTTTTTGGATGTAGTTTCGTTTGAAATTGAATATGAATGTTTGACTTGTGTTCTGCGTCAGAGTATTTTAAACGTAAAGTACAAATATGTGAATGTTTAATTCTGTGTAAAAATATCATTGCAATATTTTATCGCTATAGTTTGCTCCACTCTCAATAGCCTCCCATATAAATAGCATGGTTTAGGTCCTGGGACGGTGAGACACTGGTCATATGATGTTGTCCTGTCACTAACTTTGGCGCTGTGACCATGACGTAAATTATCTCCCTTTCATCTCAAATCATTAATGCTCTTAAGACGAGAGAGTGATATGCTGTTATTTGGTTTAATTTCACCCGCCGACTTCCTCTATATTTATTATTAATCATTTAGTTTCATTTAATTATATGACCAACTTATCACTTCTGGTAAATGTTTTAACTCACTCACTCAATGTGTGTGTGTGTGTGTGCGTGTGCGTCTCTATCTCTCTACGTCTGAGTATGTGTGTGCGTGTGCGTGTGCATGTGCGTGTGTGTATCTAATGTCTGAAAGTGTATTTAGAATGCATGTATTTTTCATGTTGATGTAAGTGGCATTTGTCATATGTGTGCCAGGTTCGAATGACGACCACTTTACATCAGGTGAGTGGACAGTGACAAACAAAGTGTCAGTAAAACTCGCATACTCTCAACAACAACCACCTATTATTGTCCTCGTCACAGGATCTTCAGTAACAGAGAAATAATTGTCTAGTTGTTAGCAGTCATGCATAACCAGTACCATCAGTCTACTTGGCTCACTTCCTGGACACATTCTCAGTCCTCACATTATGTAGTATATAGAAACAGTGGTATCTTGTCACAGTGTAGTATAATACAAATACAAAGCTCTCCCCTGATGGTATTCCAACTGTAAGTACAATTCCTAGTTATCTAGTAGATACAAACTGTCCTGTGACTGTATTTCTTGTAATGCACAATTGTCGTTATACTGCACGCATTGTTCACAGACAGATAGATTGATATCCCAGTATTCTGGTGCTCTATACCCTTTGTCACGGGCAGTTGGGCAACTATATCACAGATGTGTTGACTTCATCGTCAACGGGTGTATATAGCTCATCTTCGCATCAAGGACAACACTTCTCTCAAGTTGTGTGTAATCCTTGGACATCCTGGTAGACATCCCCGTTGTGCCATTGTCCTCCACGACCTCAACATCATCTCCTCCTGCGTAGCAATCAGCTAAGACAAGCATTTCAGTGTCGTCATCTACATGGGGGACGTCTTTGTTGTGGGGAGAACACCAGAGGCCTACATCCTCATCTCCGATCTCCCGGTACAGCTCTAACTCTTCGTACACAGCTGAAGGCGTGGCCCGTCGTCTGTTTTGAGAAAGGAGAAGACTCAGTGAAGGAAAGATTCAGTGACTATGTTTGGCTATATCAATAATATGTTACACGAGGCCATGCATATGTCACCTCACGGGGAGAGAGGTGTCGTAATCAACATCAACTAATATAGAGTGACCGTCACCCTGGCCAGTGTAAACGAACTGTATTATCCAACAGGGGACCTGTTCACAATAAATCTAAACTAGTAAAAGAACATATGTCAGGGCACTTCAGGATTGAGTTAGTGTGTATCTGCCGTGCTTAGAAGCATCAAAACAATATTCCAGCAATATATCACAGCGATGGGAGACCGACGTCACACGTTGTACCCATGTGGGAACTGGATCTCGGGTTTTCGGTGTGACGATCTAACACTTCCCTTCCCCACCGGGCACACTCCAAGACATATAACACCTCCCGTCACGTGACCATACTCACTTTCTGTGGAACCTGCGTCTGTAGTACCATGAACTATCCGACAAATGAAATGTTTACAAATGTTTACATATCTTACAAGTCCTATGATAACCAACTGCCAAAGTCTGGTAAATCACCCCAAGTGGTACCTATTGACGTCATGATTGTATACCCTTATGAAAACATTGGGTATTGTGACGTATGTTATGTTCATACCTCCTTCGTGATGTAAACTACGCTCCACTGCATGTTCATGACCTCCTGACTTCCTAGTTTTCATTTCACCCAGGCGGGTCGTATTCTCTATATATATCATTCTGAGAATCGACAGACATGTTCCTGTACGTATTGGTATCGCAATAATGCCAAAACATTGTTTTCTCCCTATCTCGACGATTGAGCAATTACGACGATTGACTGGCGTATGAGTTTACGTCATTAGACGAGATTTAGGAGGTGATGCATACATCTGTGTACTGTACCTATTACTGAACACCCATATCCATAACTTGTCCATGTACTAATTAGATCTAGATAAAACCTAAAAAACTCCACCCAGTAACTTCCGATTGGTCAGTCTGACTCGAGTAGGCGCCATTTACAAAAGAGGTAAACGTTTGTCACTTTATACACTTAATTGCGTTGAAGGATTGTGCAAGTTCTACTAGTACAGAAGAGTTACTGGTACAGTTGATAGTTAGCTGACATCCATCTTCTGAACAGGACGTACAGGTAAGGCTACAGTGTAAGGCCGCTGCTACATCCAAGAAGACACACGTCTGTAGTGGCATGACACGCATGATGGAGGCAATTCCCAGGGCATGACGTACAGTTTGATCCCTCAGTGACCACCCTCACAACCATCTGTACAGTCGCTGTTGTCACTATAACGCCCTTGCTTACACCCACTGTTATACGGAGACGAACACCGGGGACCATACCAGTCTTCTACACAGCCGCGTGTACAGTCTCCACTCTGGTTCTGCCACTCTGGCGTACAGTTGGACGTCAACGTCACAGCATCTCCCCGACAAATTTCTGCTGTCTGAAAAGTAAGAGGTGGTCGACAACGCTTGCTACATACCGTGGTACAGAAAGGTCCATAGAAACCTGGTACACAGCCATGGGGGCACCCATCCTTACATGAACCTACGCAGTTGTTACAAGTGTGTATTTTCTGTATATTGTGTTATTAATTAGGTACTAATTAATATTGCTGTAGTTGTAATTCGGTCACAATATTAAAGGATTCAGTGTTCGTTATTATCGGCCACGTTTCCTAAGGAAAATTAATTAAGCGGTATGCCTCTAAGGCAGTACTTGAGAGTTACCTCCCGTTAAATAAACAACTGTTGATTGTTTCGAGGCCATTCTACCGTGTTGACGATGGCTGTATTACGAGTGTGTATTTTCTGTATGTTTTGTTAATAGCTGGTCAACACTTTTAACATTCTGTTTTTCCGGAATTTATCTGCTCCTAGTTTTCTACGTTCACTTCCGGGACACTGTTTCGAGTGCATTCTACAGTGTTGACGATAGTCGTGTGCGCCCGAATGTTCGGGAAATGACATAGAAAATATATGTAAAGGCTGGTTGCCGTGCGGAGGGTGACACTCACATTCATTCATAATTGCAGGATCTCTGCCACGCTTGAAAATCCTGTCAACACGTGAATCTACATTATCTGCTGCCGCACCGATCGCTTTGTTGACATTCTGCCATAGTTGATTCTCTCTCACACCAAGACTTTGGTGAGTTTGCTATATTGTATTTTGTGACCCACTGACTTAGATTTTGTCTCTTGAATTGTATCTAAACTCTGCATTGTTATATTGACTTGTGACTTTGTATAACTTGCTCTCGTAATATAATAATAACAGAATTTGAACGTAAACAACTTGTCTTTGTTCTGTTTTGCATGGTTTACAAGGGGATGTCTTAAATTGTTGTCACGGTAAATTCTTAACCGTAACAGCTGTATGTGCTGGAACATTCGAGTAATGACTGTTTATATATAAAGGCTAGTTGCCAGGTTGTGAGCGACAAACTGACACATTCACATCCATTTACTGGAGTTTACATTCCCAACGCATTATCCGTCAACTCCTGAAACTGCTGTCAGACCGCTCGCTGTATTATAATCTGCAAGAGTGTTCCTCTCTAACACTAGGCCTTGTGTGAGTTTGCTATACTATATATTTTGTGACCCATTGGCTTAGATTTTGTGGCCTTTGTGCTGTATTGGAAATCGATATTGTGACTATTGAATTGTGACTTTGTATACCTTGCTCTCGTTGCAAAATAATAATATCTGAATATTTTAAACTTGTCTTTATTCTGTTTTGCTGGTTCACACGGGGGTTTCTTACATCGTTTACATTGTTTGTCACGGTCAATTTTTAACCGTAACACAATTCTCACACGAGTGTTTACACTAACCGCCAAAGTATGATGGATGACATTCCTCGCATGTTCCAGTCTTCCTGTTGCAAACTTTACATTTGTCAGGACAGTTCTTACACTCCAGCCCATAGTAAGAGTGCTTACATCCTTCATGGCATTTTCTGCCATTGTGACAATATTCCCCGTCACACCCTCCCGGACAATGTGTGCAGGGTACAGTGTGACTGTCACAAGGTCGGATACAATTGGAGCCCTGGTACCCTGGCTCAAAGCCTTCAGTACATCTACCGATACCTCGGTGGGGAATCAACTCACACACACGTGTTGTTCCTACAGAGACTGCTACACACAGATCTACACTGGTCACCAAAGTATCCTGCATAACACTGTGTTAAACACCTGGTGGTCTTGTCATCACAGTCGGAACACTGCTGGTTGCCCCTACAACGAGCACCTGTCAATTGTAACAGCTACATATAAACACAAAACCCTAAACCCGCTTCGCCTGTGTTACAACAGACATCAATAACTAAAAGATGTATCCATGCGACTAAACTGATAATATTTTGTAAGATCCATGTAGTCTAGTAGCTTGTTTGAAAAAGATGACACTTCGACATTTCGATGTATAGAGACAAATAGCTCTGTTTATTTTTCCCAGGAATAGTAAGATGGATATAAAGTGTAAGTACAATATATGGTTTGTTTGAATAAGTTGAAGATCAGTAACGTATATTCCTCGAACCAAAACCCTGGATTAAATATAAACTATTGCAGAATACTTTTCTACAAGACAAGCAACAAACCAGAAAGGAGACACTGGGACGCATGTAACATAGGACTCTTAATGGTAAACATTCTGTTTCTGTTTTCAACGAAAACCATGTTATTCAGATTTGACTTTTGACAACATTTTCGTCTCCGTGGGCTGTTTGTTATCAGGAGAACACCTGGTGTCATCCTCATGACTTGCAGAGATTCCTTCACATCGTAGTAACCACCACTTAGAATGTGGCAAGTCTATGGAGTTGATCTCATCTCTGTTTTCTATCTAGGAGATGACTATGTGGCACCTCCATGCATCACTGCTTCACATTATGCATATTATATAGTCACAGTATTAGGTAGTGCTTGTATTATATGTTTTCAAAACTGTAAACGTAACAGCCGCAAAGTTGAATGAACATTATTGAATAGAAATAATCAGTCAAAACCGTCATGGTATATCTGGAAGTGAATGAACGAATTGGTTACTGACACCAAACACAAATTCTATTGATCACACACATGGGACACAGCGGCTACTGGTGCTGTGCGCAGGCGCTACTGGTACTGGGCACAGGCGTTGTTGTTACTGGACACAGGTGCTACTGATACTGGACACATGTGCTACTGATACTGGACACAGGCACTATTGTTACTGGACACAGGTGCTATTGATACTGGACACATGTGCTACTGATACTGGACACAGGCGCTACTGATACTGGACACATGTGCTACTGATACTGGACACATGTGCTACTGATACTGGACACATGTGCTACTGATACTGGACACATGTGCTACTGATACTGGACACAGGCACTATTGTTACTGGACACAGGTGCTATTGATACTGGACACATGTGCTACTGATACTGGACACAGGCGCTACTGATACTGGACACATGTGCTACTGATACTGGACACAGGCGCTACTGATACTGGACACAGGTGCTACTGATACTGGACACATGTGCTACTGATACTGGACACAGGCACTATTGTTACTGGACACAGGTGCTATTGATACTGGACACATGTGCTACTGATACTGGACACAGGCGCTACTGGTACTGGGCACAGGCGTTGTTGTTACTGGACACAGGTGCTATTGATACTGGACACATGTGCTACTGATACTGGACACAGGCACTATTGTTACTGGACACAGGTGCTATTGATACTGGACACATGTGCTACTGATACTGGACACATGTGCTACTGATACTAGACACAGGCGCTACTGGTTACTGACACTAAACACAGACACTGTTGGTCACTCACATGGGACACGGTGGCTACTGGACAGAGGCGCTGCTGAGCAAGTTCGTGTATTCTTCATGGCGTGGAATGTGAATTTGAAAAATGTCGAAAACAACAGCATTACCAAAACCTCAACACCCAAATCCCAAATATTTTCTGTATTGTCCCTAATGAGATGACCAATGTTATAAGGCAAGTGACTATTGATATTTTAAAAACGTTTATATGTTTATCTGTTTCATATTCCCTCCCTCCTTTAGCAGCGACCAGAAACACTTACCTGTGAATGGAAACCCAGCGATTACAGGTGATTTTCGACATACTGATTTTCTGTGAGATGTTACAAACACACACTGCCCTAGTGTCCACTACATCGTGGACAGGATATATTTCTTATCCGGCTAAACTTGTTTCTGTTTGTGTTTCCTAGCTGCAGCCAGTCATATGTCCATACGGGGCACTGAGGAAGACAAACTTTCCAGGCAGCCTGCATATGTATGGACTCCTGTCACCAGGTAAGGAGAACTGGAAATTATTTAACCATTCACATTAGTGGACTGTTTTATTTGTAAGTGTGTCATAGGTCACACGTGTAATCAGTGATGACAAATATGCGAAACTGATTTCAAACCTAAACTGAAAAACTGAATACGTCTTCCATAGCATTTCAGAAACTATTCACCACAGTGCAGAAGAATATTGTATGTTGGACTGTAAACATGTATACATGACAAATTGACCTCATATGCAGTATTACACCATCTGGGAATTATATAGATGCAGATACATTTAATTGTATAGGGCACAGCCGCATGCTTTAAATTATTCACGTGTGTAATACCGGCATTGTTGCTGAGAGCATAGGAGAACGGAACGCAATTTCCTGTGGGATACCTATGTACTTTGGGGTATATTGTGAATTTCAAGTTAACAATTCCTGATTTGGCCGAAATAGTTAAAATCAGTAGTGGGCCTTTTTGGCCCATTTTCATTTCTTCAAGATGAAACATCTTGAACAAAATGGTGAGCTTGATGTTACAAGAAAGGCAAACACTGAGTACATTTCTCAGCACTTTAAAACACGGAGAACATGTTTCAGCACTTTAAAACACTGAAGATGTTTGTCAGCACTTTAAAACACTGAGGATATTTGTCAGCACTTTAAAACACTGAGGATATTTTTCCAGCACTCTAAAACACTGAGGACACTGGGATAGGGAGCTCTCGAACAGTAAAACGCATAACATCAAGAATAAAGATCGCACTTTTATTTCTCTCTGAAGGCGGGATTAAAGGTATACAATGACAGGTCCCGTTTCTTCCTCAATGTCCAAGGAACTGTCTTGACAGGTGCCTGCTTCAACTTCTTCTGCTCTGGTATCTGCTCTTGTTGCCTCGGGACGTTCTTTTCCCCTGAAACAGTTCCAGCAGGAACACTTGCACGATCAGCATGCAACAATTTTACACATGCTTTTACATTTATTCCATGGTGTTTTCATTACTGTTCTTGACAGCAACCCATCTTGTCTCTACACATGAAAAACATTAGCTGCCAAAAAACTATGTCAGACGGTATAATTGTGGTGTAGGTACTGGCAGTGATAGAAACCTACTTGATTCTGGACAGACCTCTACGATAGCAGCAGCATCCTACCTGTTTGTGGACAGCCCTCTCCGGTAGCAACAAGAACCACATAGAGTTGTTGCCAGGATACAGATGACAGCCAGCACCACATACTTCACAGTCTCTATGTTGATAAGTGGAACATCTGAAAGTAATAAGCACAATTATGTGACTTTTCTTGTCTGAAATAGTTAATTGTGTATACCTCAGAAGCCTATTCACACAATACCCGAGTGTATCTCATTCCTTATGTTAGCGTTTGTGTTTCATATCGCCAACAGTGGGCATATGAATACGTGTACTGTGTTTTCCATTTTGGGGGCAAGTACATATTCCGTACTACCAGTCCATAATTGCGCTCGGTTTTTGGTGCTTGATATGAAACTTGGCAAGAACTTCACTCACGTTTGAAACACTACGAAATTATCTATCAGTTCAATACACGGTGATTTCAGAATGAACTTCGACTATGTAAAACATCACAGCTAACCCATGAAATTCAGAAATGAAAGGCAGTCATTGAGACCTTTGAGTATTACTTACTTGTGTCACAAGCCCCGATGGGACAATCAGGTGATGAGGCGTTGTGAGTGCAGTTGTATTTACACATGGTGATGTTGTGTTCACTGGGTTTTGTAAGAACCCCACCAAGACATACAGTACTACATCCATTACAGGGCAGTTCACAACCAGATGTACTATTGTTACAACCACTGCAACAAGAGACGTTGGATAAGACACAGGTGAGGTTGACGCATTGCTCCAAGCAGCCTTCACAAGAAGACACATGGTGTTCACATCCGACAGCACACGCCCCTGTCTGGTTACATCTCTGGTGTTGACAGTTAGAGCTGCATCGTCGGGAACACTTGGGGCCATACCAGCCATCAACACAACCGTGGACACACTCGCCACTCGGGCTGTGGCACTCAGGTGGGCATGATTCTCCATCTGGACATTGTCCATCAGTAGTCAGGGAGGGGTTAGGTCGACAGGTGGCACTGCATGCTGTAGTACAGTCGTCTCCATAGAAACCGTGTTTGCATCCCTGTGTACAGCCACTCTCACATCCTCCCACACAGTTCTCACATGAGTGTCCACAATCTACCCCTGAATAAGGAGGGTGGCACTCCTCACAGGTGCCTGTCATCCTGTTGCAGGATTTACATCTGCTGGAACATGTCTTACATCCTGCTCCGTAGTAGGAGTCTCTGCAACCAGAGAAACACGCCCCAGACACCTGACAATATTCCCCATCACATCCACCTGTACATCTGGTACAGCCTGTGTGGTGAGTGTCACATGGTCTCTGGCAGGTGAGTCCCTGGAATCCAGGTATACAACCATCAGTACATCTCCCAATACCTTTGTCAGGGACCAATTCACATGTGTGGTACCTGCACGTTTTGCTGCAAACCCCCTGGCAGGTTGGGCCGAAATATCCTCTGTGGCACTTTGTCTTGCATAGACCTGTCTGTTCATCACACTCAGAACAATGATGACTGTCGGGACAATTGGCACCTGTAAATGAGAATGTTGTTATTTGGCAGTGTTATTTATTGTGTAAAATGTTCCAAGTGGACTACATTGTACGTTTGATATTTAGTTAAGGTACTGTGGCGTGCTGTATGTAGACAGTTTTGGACGGGACTTCAGTGTACGGCAAGTCTGTGTGTCTTTCACATAGTGTTGGGGGGTCTTTTGGATTCCGTATCCTAGGTATGAAAGGGCAGCTTACTTTTCCCCTCATCTCACATGTAGTTCGGTTTATTATTACTAATTTTTTGTTTATTGTCAGTTTGAACTCCAGGGTTTATTCATGAGCAATACAGATAGTGAAATTCTGTTATCAGGGAGATAACCCCTCGTACATTTATAGACATGTCATATTAGAGTTACCTCTCCTGTATTTTATGTAACTGGAATTCCACAAAGCAAAGAACAAGTATATCCAACATCAGGCATGAGATAGTAATTAGAGGATCGCCAAGTGTTCAAAATCCACTCCTGGACTCAATGTGATTGATCCGGGGTGGGAGAAAAAGAGAGGAACGTCGACTCTAGAAATGAAGGACAAGCATATGGAAAAAACGTGTTTTGTAATGTCATGACCATGAAAACTTTAATTAGAGCAATATAATTTTCACTGAGTAAAGTTCAGTCTAGGTGGATTCTAATAATGTTGAGATGTTGTCAACAGTTGATATTCGACTGGCGTATTACACACCGAAATACAATCCCATGTTTCATGTGTAGGTGGAGCGTCGTGACTGGGACCGACTCCTTTGTCCGTGTTTGAGCGAATTTTGATGATTGAATGTTATACAGATATTCTTGAGAAATTTCTTCTTCCAAATGCAGAAGTCTTTCATGGGAGTGGCTGGATTTTGCAACAAGACAATGACCCAAAACACACTGCAAAGCATTCTAAACAGCCGTTTTCCAAGAGCAAAATGTGACTTTGCTTTCATTTCCCAGCTACAGTCCTGGTCTGAATCCAAATGAGAACATCTGGGAGATAATGAAGAAGAGTGTTAACCATAAGGGTCTCACCACACGTCAAAACATGGTGAGACAGGTAGTGACATATTGGGACAGTATCCCCATGGAACTCTAATCTGTCTCATAAGGAGCATGTCTACTCGCATTAAACTGTGCATGGAAGGTAACGGGGATCTGACAAAATTTTATTAAATTAAAATTTTATTAAATTTTATACCTGCAGAAATACACATTGTATGTGCAAGTATTGAATGCTCATTAATTTCAGATTTTCAATCATTATTTGATTTTTAGAAATGATCTTGGAATTCTCGGATTATGAACGGAACTGTAAACGAATGAAGTTATACCGGATACTCAACTCATGCCTGTTGGGAACCATGTCCATTGCTGTAGTGGGGTGAATGTCACCATCTTTGTCTTTATTGCAATAATCGCCGTCTTGATATAATTCCTTTTAATTTGAATACTCATTTTAAAATACTTTAAGTTATATGATTTTGATATTCTATTTTATGCATTTCCTACTCACGCCGCAGACCCGGTTGGATTCCCTTCATGTATAAAGTGAGTGAAGCCGATTCATGGTGTCTCCCGTCATGATGTTGCTGGAATATTGCTCAAAGGGGCATAAAACATTCTCACTCACTCACTCCTCATCGGTGACACACGACAGCTAATAGAGTTGTCCACAATTCAACAGGACATGCCACAAATGATGGCACGACGTTGACTTACAGTTTCATAATGTCCGACTTTGATACACCCTCTCACTATTTCTGTACAGCCACTGTGCTACCTCTGCAGTAATTTGTATTGACTTGATAACCATATTATTGTAAGCTGGTTTCACGGCATGCTAATCGTTTACAAATTGATTCCCGGAGGACTTTTATGGCAAACCGTAACAATACATTATTTCGTAGATATACGTTTTATTGCAGACGATCAGTCATATAAAGCAATATACAGACTCCACTGATGTGAACTAACACAGTAGAAGCAGCTTAATCCCATAGACACATACATTTCCCAACAACGTAGGGAGGCATTTCATATTTCAAGGCGATATTGACGTAAATCATAGAAATCGGTAAATGTGTAAATTCTTGACAAGGTAGAATATGATAGTGCTGATGAGTGATGAGTGTCTGCGTGTTTTGATTTCATCGAGGACATTTCGTTTTGCCAACTCTGACAACCTACAACTTAGCAATAACAACGCAGTTTAAACCACTTACACGTGCATAGACACATGCACAACTGCGACATTTAACACATGCAAATGATGCTTTCATGCAAGCAAACCCCACAGGTGATGTTTCTCTCTTTGTTACCGGAGAAATAGCACTGTCAACTGACACCATTGCGTTAAGCCAATGTAATTATAATGGAGCGGGGCTCATACACAGTATACACAATACACATAGTATACACAGTATACACAGTATACGCAATATACACATGTAGCTCGTCTGCTTACCTTGGATGATGATAACTATGCATGCGGCTACAATCCCAAGTAGCCACATTTTCATCAATGAAAACAAGACAGCCGATGAAAGTCCAGATAGACTATTTGATAATACTGGGTTGCATGTACAAGTGTGACAGATGCAACTGCGGTTTGTAATACACTGACGAATGCTTGTACATAACATTTGATCTAATGACCAACATCCGTGATGTGAAACCCGTCAATCCTCAGTTTAGAAGATATTATACCGTTCAGATTAGAGGTTTTGCTTTCTTTTTCCGGATAATTGCACGATCGTGCTTGTAAGAAATATTAATAGATTTCAGTAGGAATCGAATGTAAAACAACAACACTGAATACATTTCCTGTGCATTGTACATAACAGATCTGTTGATTGCCTTTATACGCGTCGTTCTGTTTTGAAGTTGCAGGACTCCAGAGAGAAGTATGGAGGCTAGTATAAGTTATAATGTCATCAATGAGGTATATGACGTGGATAACCCTGACATCTGTAGCAAGGTTCCACACCGACACACCGAGGATTTGTCTGTGTGTTTCCTTCTTTTAAGACATTGAAGGATTTCAAACCAATTAAAACCAACCAAAGTTTTGGAGAAATCCGTGTTAAAATGGACACAGAAACATACACGTACCATGAAAAAAAAACAATGTGATAGTATGCTTTCTCGTTTCCTCATGTCGTAGGAATAAATGAGTGAGTGAGTGTAACACCGGTTTCACCAATGTTAAAGGGGTTGTAGGCTTCAAGTGTTGAACAAATGAGCACGAATATTGTGCTATCTAAACGGGACGTGGCGGAGTTCGAACCAGCATTTATTGGTTTCAGATCATTTGTACAGGGCAAACTGGTCAACCCGTGACCCCTAATTAAGGTGTTTGGATGTTACCGCTATATACGGTAAACAGATGGAATCAGTACACCAAAAGTCTACACTATAGACAGTCTTACGTCTACACACCTTCCTTCATGTCTTGTCATTTCTTGTTATCATCTGACTGCTTCTTGTTAATCCCTGCACATGTAACTTTGTTAACATTTGTATGTGTGAATATGTTTACAGGTACACTTTCCTAACCTCTGTATATGTAAATTGCTTGACAAAATGTAGATAAGGTATTAAACTTAGCTCTGAGATGGATCGGTAATCCCCTGCTGACTGCAGGCAAACTGGGGTACACCGTAAAGGGTGTCCTTCAAATGATCCAAGATGTTTTTCATTCTTGCAAAAACATAATCTTAATTCAATTGAAGATGGAATACATCGTGAAACATCTGCCACAGTCTTTGTAGGCATTTTTTGTCTCCATATCTGTTTTAAGTGTACTTTTTTATTGCAAGTGAATATGGCTGCTGTTTGTTTGGTTTGGTTTATTTTATCGTTACAGCACTAACTTGTAATCATGGTAAAAGTACAAAATTCAAAGTACATAAAATACTGAGATTGTCCGTGATGAATATGTAGTGATATCTGTATGAGATCGCCATCGCCGTGGTGTTTCATGAATTGAATATAAAACACAGTGCTGGCAATAGAGCCAGATGGCGTCACCTGTCAATTAGGGGAACATGTCCAGTATGTCACTATGGTAATTCGTATATGAATTTGCTATGTTCAGTTGTGTATGACACCTGTTCTTTAATTTGTGATTTGGCATTTGTTTTGCACGTGAGTGTATCTGCACATACTTGGTCTTGTCGCTTTATAACTGAAATATTACCAAACAATTGGAAGCCTAAAAACATATCCAGTTTTAGTGAACTATTTTTTTAGCGGGTCAATGGTATAGCAGATGATGGCATTGTTCATTAACACAGATGGCGCATCCTCAGATGTGACGGATGCTTAGATACGTGTTCGATAGCCTGAAGCCTGGCATGTGGATGTTTTTAGCCAAATCATTCCATGGCCAGGAACCATTAGCAAAGTCATGAGAGAATACAAGTAATGGGAGTATACAAACCCTATCCGAATCACAAGGCTTCAGCCGATCACGTCAAGTGGAGAATAGAGACAGAGAGTGGCACCCATCATCATTTGTCCAACAGAACGGTCCAAAATCGTCTAAAATCGACCGGGTACACTCGGACGACCCATCGTCGGTTGTTATGCACAGACCACAAAGTAATTATTATGACTGTAACATTGTGTATGGGTGCGCACCACCAGCTTATACAGGGAGGCATTGTAAAATTGAAACTTTCTGCTGATTGTTCTGTCGTCAAATGGAACTACGTCTGCAAGCCATCATAACGCCACTACGTAGGCAAAGTTTTCTGTCATCTGTAACCTGTTGGTAAAACTTTGAATCGGAATCGTCTGCAAACATGTCGTAACAATATTTGCAGACAACCTGTCTCTTCCATTGCTTAATACAATCACATATTTTTTGTCAGTGGTAGTCTGTTTGGGACACACTATATTGTTATGGCTCCTTGTGTGGTGGCGAGTGGTCCTGTGCGTAGTGCTCAAGTCACCATCAGTTGAAATTAAGTACCGTCGAGCTCGGACAATCCTTGGATGGTTGACCCTGTTTGGCAGTTTAACTCCTGAGGGTTTCTAGGACGTCGGTCCTGCCCCACAACGAAGCACATGGGAAACATGTGGCCTCACTTTAGGCAAGTGAGTTTGTTCAAATTTGCCTCTGTTCACCCAGCAGAAAATGGGTACCCGGTGAGACAGAGTCCTATAACCTTCTACGGGTAATGATAATCAGATTCTGATTAGAGCAACTAAACTCATGGGCAAAAGAAACTTATCACTTTAAAATTTCCATTTACGCTTCTAAACAAAACTGAACTAGGTAAAACATACTGAGAAAACATTCGCTAAAACACATTTTTAAGCTGAGTAGCAAGCAAAAAACCCGAGATATTGTGATTTTCGTGAAAGCACGAAAAACAGTGAAAAAGGTTTTTTGAGTGTAACCAAAAGTTCTCGTGCACATTGGTTGCATAAATACAGCTGTTCGACAGTGCAATCATGCATTATCAAAAAGCATATCAAAGTTATGCCACGACTGTCATCGGAGCAACGCAATAGGGCCATCGGTATGGCCCATATGGGGGCGTCACAACGTCAGATTGCCAGAACATTCCACTGCAGCCAGGCAACAATCAGCAACCTCCTGAGACGTTTTCAGCAGACAGGTCAGACCACTGACCGTCCAAGATCAGGTAGACCAAGGGTTACGACGCCCGCCGAAGACCGCCATATCCGTACGATACACCTACGGAACAGATTCGTCACAGCGACGTCAACGGCGACCACAGCCTTGGGACACCGCATCAGCAGACGAACCGTACTAAGACGTCTCCGTGCTGCTGGTATCAGAGCTCGCCGTCCATTCCGTGGAATGCCCTTGACCCGCCAACATTGTCAACGTCGGCTGCAGTGGGCACGAACAGTACGTCGGTGGCAGCGACGTGACTGGCAGAGAGTGCTCTTCACTGATGAAAGTCGTTTCAACTTGTACAGAAATGATGGCCGAGCCCGTGTATACCGACGTAGAGGTGAGCGATTGGCGAGGAACTGCATTCAAGAGGTGCACCCATTTGGAGGAGGTGGTATCATGGTGTGGGGTGGGATTTGTGCTGATCAGAGGACACAGCTTGTCATCCTGCATGGAAATCTGACAGCCCAAAGGTATAGGGACGAAGTCTTGAGGCCAGTTGTTTTGCCCTTTGTGCGTCAACAGCCAAGAGGTGTTCTTTTGCAACAGGACAATGCACGTCCGCATACTGCCAGAATCGTTGAAGATTACCTCAACAACGCCAACATCAACGTTTTGCCCTGGCCAGCACGTTCCCCAGACATGAATCCCATTGAACACCTCTGGGATCATCTCGACAGACAGCTAAGACAACGACAGCAACCACCAGCAAATCGCCAACAATTGGAGCAAGTTCTCTTGGAACTGTGGCAGAGGATTCCTCCTGACGTCATCAGGCGTTTGACGACATCAATGCGG
Source organism: Haliotis asinina (assembly GCF_037392515.1). NCBI lineage: Eukaryota > Metazoa > Mollusca > Gastropoda > Lepetellida > Haliotidae > Haliotis > Haliotis asinina. The sequence goes on along the minus strand of NW_027133890.1, from coordinate 103,663 downwards.
AGACGTGTACTAGCGTGCATTGATTCAAGGGGTGGACACACTAGGTACTGAGTGCTCAGACACTTCCAAGATTCAGTTTTCCACACACTCTGTGAATGCAATCCTCTGTGTAAACTTTCACGTCCACCCCATGTGTCATCTACCTCACTTCCTGCATGCATGAACATTGACAGGGCATCAACAAATACAGTTTTTGCTGTGTAAATGGCTTATCTTTCTTATATAAACATTCTTTCTGACATTTTTTTGTTTTTGTCGTTTTTAACACAAATAATGTCGGGTGATAAGTTTCTTTTGCCCATGAGTTTAGTCAGATGGATACCAGGCGCGCTATATAAGTGAATTATTATCATTATCGTTCAGGGTAACTGCCCAAAGCCTGATAATAAGGACAGATGTGGAAATCTTTCATGCTGTTATTAAGCGTTGGTATTATTGCGTTTTTCTATCAACGTAATGACAGCGTCTTCTACATGATCTGCTTCAATTAGGTCTTATTATATAACCTTACCAGCTTGACCATGCGTGCCCCACACTCAGAACAATTGCACTTTTAAACGCAATGTTATTTCACTCGGGACCTACCCACAATTAGACAGTCTTCCTGTGCTTCAGCTTTTCTGACACGTGGAGGGTCAATGTGATCAGAGGTTAAGTTTAGCTAAAATGTTATGGCTCGCTCGGCCAAGGACATCACCACCTCAGCAATAGCCCAAACCAGATTGATAAGCCCCTGAATGTATTAAGCAAATATCTCTTTCAGCACAATCAACAAATATCCCGTTCTTTGTTTTCGACCCTGTTTTCAGTTTCACACCGTGTGACGGATCAAGCACCAGTCTGCTGAGTAAACTGCTATCACATGCTGGAGAATGTTGGATACTATATCACTTCTAGCTGATCTGTGTTTTAGTTTCAAATATTCCTTACACCGATTTCTTTTTCCAATTATACTCCCGTTTTCAATTAGCTCCAGGTGACAACAACAATGTCTGGTAAAAGTGATTTAAACACAGAATAAACCCGGGTTTAAACCCATAAGTGGTTCCTAACCGTCAACACACACGTCAATTTGATCTGAGTCACAACGACTGTGGTTACCAGATGTTGTAAGCTAAAATCTACAATGCATGGTTTTAACAAAAGCAATCACCAATCAACTAAAAACCTTAAACGTATTTTGTTTTCGTATGTACAGTTTAGTAATGCATGTCGCTCTCAGTACTTAATCATTATGTTCTGGTGTAGTCTTAATGATCTTGTTGAATATGGACGTTACGGCTTCTGTGTTGTAACTATTCAGAATAATACGTAATATATGATGTGCATGTTTTTGGATTTTGTAATATATACAACGATTCTACATCATGTATTTACTGATCCTTAGGTTAATATTTCAATGATTGTGAAAAAAGTCAGATATCTCTATCTGCGAGCGAGTCTGTATGAATATGTTACTTTTTGGATGTAGTTTCGTTTGAAATTGAATATGAATGTTTGACTTGTGTTCTGCGTCAGAGTATATTAAACGTAAAGTACAAATATGTGAATGTTTAATTCTGTGTAAAAATATCATTGCAATATTTTATCGCTATAGTTTGCTCCACTCTCAATAGCCTCCCATATAAATAGCATGGTTTAGGTCCTGGGACGGTGAGACACTGGTCATATGATGTTGTCCTGTCACTAACTTTGGCGCTGTGACCATGACGTAAATTATCTCCCTTTCATCTCAAATCATTAATGCTCTTAAGACGAGAGAGTGATATGCTGTTATTTGGTTTAATTTCACCCGCCGACTTCCTCTATATTTATCAATAATCGTTTAGTTTCATTTAGTTATATGACCAACTTATCACTTCTGGTAAATGTTTCAACTCACTAACTCAATGTGTGTACGTGTGCGTCTCTATCTCTCTACGTCTGAGTGTGTGTGTGTGTGTGCGTGTGCGTGTGCGTGTGCATGTGCGTGTGTGTATCTAATGTCTAAAAGTGTATTTAAACTGCATGTATTTTTCATGTTGATGTAAGTGACATTTGTCATATGTGTGCCAGGTTCGAATGACGACCACTTTACATCAGGTGAGTGGACAGTGACAAACAAAGTGTCAGTAAAACTCGCATACTCTCAACAACAACCACCTATTATTGTCCTCGTCACAGGATCTTCAGTAACAGAGAAATAATTGTCTAGTTGTTAGCAGTCATGCATAACCAGTACCATCAGTCTACTTGGCTCACTTCCTGGACACATTCTCAGTCCTCACATTATGTAGTATATAGAAACAGTGGTATCTTGTCACAGTGTAGTATAATACAAATACAAAGCTCTCCTCTAACTCTTCGTACACAGCTGAAGGCGTGGCCCGTCGTCTGTTTTGAGAAAGGAGGAGACTCAGTGAAGGAAAGATTCAGTGACTATGTTTGGCTATATCAATAATACGTTACACGAGGCCATGCATATGTCACCTCACGGGGAGAGAGGTGTCGTAATCAACATCAACTAATCTAGAGTGAACGTCACCCTGACCAGTGTAAACGAACTGTATTATCCAACAGGGGACATGTTCACAATAAATCTAAACTAGTAAAAGAACATATGTCAGGGCACTTCAGGATTGAGTTAGTGTGTATCTGCCGTGCTTAGTAGCATCAAAACAATATTCCAGCAATATATCACAGCGATGGGAGACCGACGTCACACGTTGTACCCATGTGGGAACTGGATCTCGGGTTTTCGGTGTGACGATCTAACACTTGCCTGCCCCACCGGGCACACTCCAAGACATAAAACACCTCCCGTCACGTGACCATACTCACTTTCTGTGGAACCTGCGTCTGTAGTACCATGATCTATCCGACAAATGAAATGTTTACAAATGTTTACATATCCTACAAGTCCTATGATAACCAAAGTCTGGTAAATCGCCCCAAGTGTTACCTATTGACGTCATGATTGTATACCCTTATGAAAACATTGGGTATAGTGACGTATGTTATGTTCATACCTCCTTCGTGATGTAAACTACGCTCCACTGCATGTTCATGACCTCCTGACTTCCTAGTTTTCATTTCACCCAAGCGGGTCGTATTCTCTATATATATCATTCTGAGAATCAACAGACATGTTCCTGTACGTATTGGTATCGCAATAATGCCAAAACATTGTTTTCTCCCTATCTCGACGATTGAGCAATTACGACGATTGACTGGCGTATGAGTTTACGTCATTAGACGAGATTTAGGAGGTGATGCATACATCTGTGTACTGTACCTATTACTGAACACCCATATCCATAACTTGTCCATGTACTAATTAGATCTAGATAAAACCTAAAAAACTCCACCCAGTAACTTCCGATTGGTCAGTCTGACTCGAGTAGGCGCCATTTACAAAAGAGGTAAACGTTTGTCACTTTATACACTTAATTGCGTTGAAGGATTGTGCAAGTTCTACTAGTACAGAAGAGTTACTGGTACAGTTGATAGTTAGCTGACATCCATCTTCTGAACAGGGCGTACAGGTAAGGCTACAGTGTAAGGCTGCTGCTACATCCAAGAAGACACACGTCTGTAGTGGCATGACACGCATGATGGAGGCAATTCCCAGGGCATGACGTACAGTTTGATCCCCAGTGACCACCCTCACAACCATCTGTACAGTCGCTGCTGTCACTACAACGCCCTTGCTTACACCCACTGTTATACGGTGACGAACACCGGGGACCATACCAGTCTTCTACACAGCCGCGTGTACAGTCTCCACTCTGGTTCTGCCACTCTGGCGTACAGTTGGACGTCAGCGTCACAGCATCTCCCCGACACACTTCTGCTGTCTGGGAAGTAAGAGGTGGTCGACAACGCTTGCTACATACCGTGGTACAGAAAGGTCCATAAAAACCTGGTACACAGCCATGGGGGCACCCATCCTTACACGAACCTACGCAGTTGCTACAAGTGTGGATTTTCTGTGTATTATGTTATTAATTAGGTACTGTAGTTGTAATTCGGTCACAATATTAAAGGACTTAGTGTTATTATCGGCCACGTTTCCTACGGAAAATTAATTAAGCGGTACGCCTATAGGGCAGTACTTGAGAGTTACCTCCCCTTGAGGGTGACACTCACATTCATTCATAATTGCTGGATCTCTGCCACGCTTGAAAATCCTGTCAACACGTGAATCAACATTATCTGCTGCCGCACCGATCGCTTTTTTTGACATTCTGCCATAGTTGATTCTCTCTCACAACAAGGCTTTGGTGAGTTGCTATATTGTATTTTGTGACCCACTGACTTAGATTTTGTCTCTTGAATTGTATCTATACTCTGCATTGTTATATTGACTTGTGACTTTGTATAACTTGCTCTGGTAATATAATAATAACAGAATTTGAACAACTTGTCTTTGTTCTGTTTTGCTGGTTTACAAGGGGGTGTCTTAAATTGTTGTCACGGTAAATTCTTAACCGTAACAGCTGTATGTGCTAGAACATTCGAGTAATGACTGTTTATGTATAAAGGCTAGTTGCCAGGTTGTAAGCGACAAACTGACACATTCACATCCATTTACTGGAGTTTACATTCCCAACGCTTTATCCGTAACTCCTGAAACTGCTGTCAGACCGCTCGCTGTATTACAATATTCAAGACTGTTCCTCTCTAACTCTAAGACTTTGGTGAGTTTGCTATACTATATATTTTGTGACCCATTGGCTTAGATTTTGTGGCCTTTGTGCTGTATTGGAAATCGATATTGTGACTATTGAATTGTGACTTTATATACATTGCTCTCGTTGCTAAATAATAATATCTGAATATTTCAAACTTGTCTTTGTTCTGTTTTGCTGGTTCAATTTTTAACCGTAACACAATTCTCAGACGAGTGTTCACACTCACCGCCAAATTATGGTGGATGACATTCCTCGCATGTTCCATTCTTCCTGTTGCAAACTTTACATTTGCCAGAACAGTTCTTACACTCCAGCCCATAGTAAGAGTGCTTAATCCTTCATGGCATTTTCTGCCATTGTGACAATATTTCCCGTCACACCCTCCCGGACAAGGAGTACAGGGTACGGTGTGACTGTCACAAGGTTGGATACAGTTGGAACCCTGGTACCCTGGCTCAAAGCCTTCAGTACATCTTCCGATACCTCGGCGGGGAATCAACTGACACGTGTTGTTCCTGCAGTGACTGCTACACACAGATCTACACTGGTCACAGAAGTATCCTGCATAACACTGTGTCAGACACCTGGTGGTCTTGTCATCACAGTCGGAACACTGCTGGTTGCCCCTACAACGAGCACCTGTCAATTGTAACAGATACATATAGACACAAAACCCTAAACCGGCTTTGCCTGTGTTACAACAGACATCAATAATTAGAAGATGTATCCATGCGACTGAACTGATTATATTTTGTAAGATCCATGTAGTCTAGTAGCTTGTTTGAGAAAGATGACACATCGACATTTCGATGTATAGAGACAAATAGCTCTGTTTATTTTTCCCAGGAATAGTAAGATGGATATAAAGTGTAAGTACAATGTATGGGTTGTGCCAGTAAGTTGAAGATCAGAAACGTATATTCCCCTAACCAAAACCCTGGATTAAATATAAACTATTGCAGGAAAGTTTTCTACAAGACAAACAACTAACCAGACACTGGGACGCATGTAACATAGGACTCTGGATGTTAAACATTATTTTGTCTGCTTTCAACGAATGCCATTTTATTCAGATTTGACTTTTGACAACATTTTCGTCTCCGTGGGCTGTCTATTATTAGGGGAACACCTGGTGTCATCCTCATGACTTGCACAGATGCCTTCATATCGTAGTAACCGCCACTTAGAATGTGGCAAGTCTATGGAGTTGATCTCATCTATGTTTTCTATCTATGAGGTGACTATGTGGCACCTCCATGCATCACTGCTTCACATTATGCATATTACATGGTCACAGTATTAGGTAGTGCTTGTATTATACGTTTTCAAACCTGTAAACGTAACAGCCACAAAGTTGCCTGAACATTATTGAATAGAAATAATCAGTCAAAACTGTCATGGTATATCTGGAAGTGAATGAACGAATTGATTACTGACACCAAACACAAACTCTATCAATCACACACATGGGACACAGCGGCTACTGGTGCTGTGCGTAGGCGTTATTGGTACTGGGCACAGCTGTTGTAGTTACGGGACACAGGTGCTATTGATACTGGACACATGTGCTACTGATACTAGACACAGGCGTTATTGGTACTGGACACAGCTGTTGTAGTTACGGGTTACAGGTGCTATTGATAATGGACACATGTGCTACTGATACTAGACACAGGCGTTATTGGTACTGGACACAGCTGTTGTAGTTACGGGTTACAGGTGCTATTGATAATGGACACATGTGCTACTGATACTAGACACAGGCGCTATTGGTACTGGACACAGCTGTTGTAGTTACGGGTTACAGGTGCTATTGATACTGGACACATGTGCTACTGATACTGGACACATGTGCTACTGATACTAGACACAGGCGTTATTGGTACTGGGCACAGCTCTTGTAGTTACGGGTTACAGGTGCTATTGATACTGGACACATGTGCTACTGATACTAGACACAGGCGCTATTGGTACTGGACACAGCTGTTGTAGTTACGGGTTACAGGTGCTATTGATACTGGACACATGTGCTACTGATACTAGACACAGGCGCTATTGGTACTGGACACAGCTGTTGTAGCTACGGGTTACAGGTGCTATTGATACTGGACACATGTGCTACTGATACTAGACACAGGCGCTATTGGTACTGGACACAGCTGTTGTAGTTACGGGTTACAGGTGCTATTGATACTGGACACATGTGCTACTGATACTAGACACAGGCGCTATTGGTACTGGACACAGCTGTTGTAGTTACTAAACACAGACACTGTTGGTCACTCACATGGGACACGGTGGCTACTGAGCAAAGGCGCTATCGGTACTGGACACATTCTCTACTGCCGACTGACACTAAACACAGACACTGTTGGTCACTCATATGGGACACGGTGGCTACTGACCAAAGGCGCTATTGGTACTGGACACAGGCTCTACTGCTGACTGACACTAAACACAGACACTGTTGGTCACTCACATGGGACACGGTGGCTACTGAGCAAAGGCGCTATTGGTACTGGACACAGGCCCTACTGCCGACTGACACTAAACACAGACACTGTTGGTCACTCACATGGGACACGGTGGCTACTGAGCAAAGGCGCTATTGGTACTGGACACAGGCTCTACTGCCGACTGACACTAAACACAGACACTATTGGTCACTCACATGGGACACGGTGGCTACTGAGCAAAGGCGCTATTGGTACTGGACACAGGCCCTACTGCCGACTGACACTAAACACAGACACTGTTGGTCACTCACATGGGACACGGTGGCTACTGAGCAAAGGCGCTATTGGTACTGGACACAGGCCCTACTGCAGACTGACACTAAACACAGACACTGTTGGTCACTCACATGGGACACGGTGGCTACTGAGCAAAGGCGCTATTGGTACTGGACACAGGCCCTACTGCCGACTGACACTAAACACAGACACTGTTGGTCACTCACATGGGACACGATGGCTACTGAGCAAAGGCGCTATTGGTACTGGACACAGGCCCTACTGCCGACTGACACTAAACACAGACACTGTTGGTCACTCACATGGGACACGGTGGCTACTGACCAAAGGCGCTATCGGTACTGGACACAGGCCCTACTGCCGACTGACACTAAACACAGACACTGTTGGTCACTCACATGGGACACGGTGGCTACTGAGCAAAGGCGCTATTGGTACTGGACACAGGCCCTACTGCCGACTGACACTAAACACAGACACTGTTGGTCACTCACATGGGACACGGTGGCTACTGAGCAAAGGCGCTATTGGTACTGGACACAGGCCCTACTGCCGACTGACACTAAACACAGACACTGTTGGTCACTCACATGGGACACGGTGGCTACTGACCAAAGGCGCTATTGGTACTGGACACAGGCCCTACTACCGACTGACACTAAACACAGACACTGTTGGTCACTCACATGGGACACGGTGGCTACTGACCAAAGGCGCTATTGGTACTGGACACAGGCTCTACTGCCGACTGACACTAAACACAGACACTGTTGGTCACTCACATGGGACACGGTGGCTACTGAGCAAAGGCGCTATTGGTACTGGACACAGGCCCTACTGCCGACTGACACTAAACACAGACACTGTTGGTCACTCACATGGGACACGATGGCTACTGACCAAAGGCGCTATTGGTACTGGACACAGGCCCTACTGCCGACTGACACTAAACACAGACACTGTTGGTCACTCACATGGGACACGATGGCTACTGACCAAAGGCGCTATTGGTACTGGACACAGGCCCTACTGCCGACTGACACTAAACACAGACACTGTTGGTCACTCTCATGGGACACGGTGGCTACTGACCAAAGGCGCTATCGGTACTGGACACAGGCCCTACTGCCGACTGACACTAAACACAGACACTGTTGGTCACTCACATGGGACACGGTGGCTACTGAGCAAAGGCGCTATTGGTACTGGACACAGGCCCTACTGCCGACTGACACTAAACACAGACACTGTTGGTCACTCACATGGGACACGGTGGCTACTGACCAAAGGCGCTATTGGTACTGGACACAGGCCCTACTGCCGACTGACACTAAACACAGACACTGTTGGTCACTCACATGGGACACGGTGGCTACTGACCAAAGGCGCTATTGGTACTGGACACAGGCCCTACTGCCGACTGACACTAAACACAGACACTGTTGGTCACTCACATGGGACACGGTGGCTACTGACCAAAGGCGCTATTGGTACTGGACACAGGCCCTACTGCCGACTGACACTAAACACAGACACTGTTGGTCACTCACATGGGACACGGTGGCTACTGACCAAAGGCGCTATTGGTACTGGACACAGGCTCTACTGCCGACTGACACTAAACACAGACACTGTTGGTCACTCACATGGGACACGGTGGCTACTGACCAAAGGCGCTATTGGTACTGGACACAGGCCCTACTGCCGACTGACACTAAACACAGACACTGTTGGTCACTCACATGGGACACGGTGGCTACTGAGCAAAGGCGCTATTGGTACTGGACACAGGCCCTACTGCCGACTGACACTAAACACAGACACTGTTGGTCACTCACATGGGACACGGTGCCTACTGAGCAAAGGCGCTATTGGTACTGGACACAGGCCCTACTGCCGACTGACACTAAACACAGACACTGTTGGTCACTCACATGGGACACGGTGGCTACTGACCAAAGGCGCTATTGGTACTGGACACAGGCCCTACTGCCGACTGACACTAAACACAGACACTGTTGGTCACTCACATGGGACACGGTGGCTACTGACCAAAGGCGCTATTGGTACTGGACACAGGCCCTACTGCCGACTGACACTAAACACAGACACTGTTGGTCACTCACATGGGACACGGTGGCTACTGACCAAAGGCGCTATTGGTACTGGACACAGGCCCTACTGCCGACTGACACTAAACACAGACACTGTTGGTCACTCACATGGGACACGGTGGCTACTGACCAAAGGCGCTATTGGTACTGGACACAGGCCCTACTGCCGACTGACACTAAACACAGACACTGTTGGTCACTCACATGGGACACGGTGGCTACTGAGCAAAGGCTCTATTGGCACTGGACACAGGCCCTACTGCCGACTGACACTAAACACAGACACTGTTGGTCACTCACATGGGACACGGTGGCTACTGACCAAAGGCGCTATTGGTACTGGACACAGGCCCTACTGCCGACTGACACTAAACACAGACACTGTTGGTCACTCACATGGGACACGGTGGCTACTGACCAAAGGCGCTATTGGTACTGGACACAGGCTCTACTGCCGACTGACACTAAACACAGACACTGTTGGTCACTCACATGGGACACGGTGGCTACTGACCAAAGGCGCTATTGGTACTGGACACAGGCCCTACTGCCGACTGACACTAAACACAGACACTGTTGGTCACTCACATGGGACACGGTGGCTACTGACCAAAGGCGCTATTGGTACTGGACACAGGCTCTACTGCCGACTGACACTAAACACAGACACTATTGGTCACTCACATGGGACACGGTGGCTACTGAGCAAAGGCGCTATTGGTACTGACCAAAGGCGCTATTGGTTCTGACCAAAGGCGCTATTGGTACTGACCAAAGGCGCTATTGAGGATGGTGGAGCAAGTTCGTGTAGTCTTCATGGCGTGGAGTGTGAATTTGAAAAACAGCATTACCAAAACCTCAACACCCAAATCCCAAATATTTTCTGTATTGTCCCTAATGAGATGACCAATGTTATAAGGCAAGTGACTATTGATATTTTAAAAACGTTTATATGTTTATCTGTTTCATATTCCCTCCCTCCTTCGGCAGCGACCACAAACACTTACCTGTGAATGGAAACCCAGCGATTACAGGTGATTTTCGACATGCTGATTTTCTGTGAGATGTTACAAACACACACTGCCCTAGTGTCCACTACATCGTGGACAGGACATATTTCTTATCCGGCTAAACTTGTTTCTGTTTCTGTTTCCTAGCTGCAGCCAGTCATATGTCCATTCGGGGCACTAAGGAAGACAAACTTTCCAGGCAGTCTGGATATGTATGGACTCCTGTCACCATGTAAGGAGAACTGGACATTATTTAACCAGTCACATTAGTGGACTGTTTTATTTGTAAGTGTGTCATAGGTCACACGTGTAATCAGTGATGACAATTATGAGAAACTGATTTCAAACCTAAACTTAAAAACTGAATACGTCTTCCATTGCATTTCAGAAACTATTCACCACAGTGCAGAAGAATATTGTATATTGGACTGTAAACAAGTATACATGACAAATTGACCTCACATGCAGTGTTACACCAGCTGGGAATTATGTAGATGCAGATACATTTAATTGCATAGGGCACAACCGCATGCTTTAAATTATTCACGTGTGTAATACCGGCATTGTTTCTGACAGCATAGGAGAACGGAACGCAGTTTCCTGTGGGATACCTAAGTTCTTTGGGGTATATTGTGAATTTCAAGTTAATATAGATATAGATGCCATGGTCAATATGAATGCCCAGGACCTTGCAGCGATTGTAAATCATGGAATTGGGAAAGGTAAATATCTGGACGCGATACGAGATAATCCAGTCATAACCCTTATATGTGTGGGCAAAATGTGAAAGCCTTTCTGACACTTTGTAAAATAAAGCCATGAACAGAAAGGGTTTAATGCATCATTCCCTGTTGACCTGCAAATGTTTAGGAGAATGGGGAATGAGATACTCAGTCTTCTTTTCATATTGTTTCAACAAATGTCACATCAGGTCCAGCAAGACACATGGGTTCTCAGTCCTTGTAGGCATGGTAAATTGTTTGGGCAAAGAGAAATGTCTGCTGATGTTTACCACAGAAAGGACTCTAATATTTGATGCAAGTTGCATGATGTGCAGAAGAATTGGCTTCTTTGCAACTTTGAGAACGCCGGAGCCTCCATCCCCACAAAGGTAGCGATAATCCTGATTTGAGCCCACCTTCGGTTTAAAATTTCTTTTTAAATGACTGAAGATATCTTTCAGCACTTTCAAACACTGAGGATATTTTCCAGCACTTTAAAACACTGAAGATTTTTTCCAGCACTTTTAAACACTGAGTACATTTCTCAGCACTTTAAAACACGAAGGACATGTTTGAGCACTTTAAAACACTGAGGACATATTTCAGTACTTTAAAACCCTGAAGATATTTGTCAGCACTTTCAAACACTGAGTACATTTCTCAGCACTTTCAAACACTGAAGATATTTGTCAGCACTTTAAAACACTGAGGATATTTTTCCAGCACTCTAAAACACTGAGGACAATAGGATAGGGAGCTCTCGAACAGTAAAACGCATAACATCAAGAATAAACATCGCACTTTTATTACTCTCTGAAGGTGGGATTAAAGGTATACAGTGACAGGTCGCGTTTCTTCCTCTATGTCCAAGGAACTGTCTTGACAGATGCCTGCTTCAACTTCTCCTGCTCTGGTATCTGCTCTTCTTCCCTCCGGACGTTCTTTTCCCCTGAAACAGTTCCAGCAGGAACACTTGCACGATCAGCATGCAACAATTTTATACATGCTTTTGCCCTTACATTTACTCCATGGTGTTTTCATTACTGTTCTTGACAGCAACCCATCTTGTCTCTACACATGAAAAACATTAGCTGCCAAAAAACTATGTCAGACAGGTATAATTGTGGTGTAGGTACTGGCAGCGATAGAAACCTACCTGATTCTGGACAGACCTCTACGGTAGCAGCAACAACTTACCTGTTTGTGGACAGCCCTCTACGGTAGCAACAAGAACCACATAGAGCTGTTGCCAGGTTACAGATGACAGCCAGCACGAGATACTTCACTGTCTCTGTGTTGATAAGTGGAACATCTGAAAGTAATAAGCACAATTATATGACTTTTCTTGTCTGAAAGAGATAATTCTGTATACCTCAGAAGCCTATTCACAGCCTGGCGTATATCATTCCTCGTGCTAGCGTTTGTGTTTCTTATCTTCAACCATGAGCATAGGAATAAGAGTACTGCGTTTTCCGGTTTTTTTTGGAGGGAAGTACGTACTCCGCACTACCAGTCCAACATAATTGCTCTCGGTTTTTGGTGAAATGATACTTAGTAAGAAATTCCTTCACGCTTGAAACACTGTGGGATTCTCTGTCAACACAATACACGATGATTTCAGAGTGAACTTCGACTATGTAAGACATCACAGCTAACCCATGAAAATAAAAAATGAAAGGCAATCATTGAGTATTACTTACTTGTGCCACAAGCCCCGATGGGACAATCAGGTGATGAGGCGTTGTGAGTGCAGTTACAAGAGGTGATGTTGTAATCGCTGGAGTTTGTAACAACCCCATCAAGACATACAGTACATCCATTACAAGACAGTCCACAACTAGAAGTATCATTATTGCAATCTCTGCAACAAGAGGCCTTGGATGAGGCACAGGTGAGGTTGACGCATTGCTCCAAGCAGCCTTCACAAGAAGACATATGGTGTTCACATCCGACATCACACGCCCCTGTCTGGTTACATCTCTGGTGTTGACAGTTAGAGCTGCATCGCCGGGAACACTTGGGGCCATACCAGCCATCAACACAACCGTGGACACACTCGCCACTCTGGCTGTGGCACTCAGGTGGGCATGATTCTCCATCTGGACATTGTCCATCAGTAGTCAGGGAGGGGTTAGGACGACAGGTGTCACTGCATGCTTCCTTACAGTCGTCTCCATAGAAACCGTGTCTGCATCCCTGTGTACAGCCACTCTCACATCCTCCCACACAGTTCTCACATGAGGGTCCACACTCTGCTCCTGAATAAGGAGGATGGCACTCCTCACAGGTGCTCGTGATCCTGTTGCAGGATTTACATCTGCTGGAACATGCCTTGCATCCTGCTCCGTAGTAGGAGTCTCTGCAACCAGAGAAACACGCTCCAGACACCTGACAATATTCCCCATCACATCTGGTACAGCCTGTGTGGTGAGTGTCACATGGTCTCTGGCAGGTGAGTCCCTGGAATCCAGGTATACAACCATCAGTACATCTCTCAATACCTTTGTCAGGGACGAACTCACATGTGTGGTACCTGCACGTTTTGCTGCAAACCTCCTGGCAGGTTGGGCCGAAATATCCTCTGTGGCACTGTGTCTTGCAGCGACCCGTATGTTCACAACACTCAGAACAATGATGACTGTCGGGACATTTGGCACCTGTAAATGTGAATGTTGTTATTTGGCAGTGTTATTTATTGTGTAAAATGTTCCATGTGGACAGCATTGTACGTTTGACATTTAGTTAAGGTACTGTGGCGTGCTGTATCTAGACAGTTTGGGACGGGACTTCAGTGTACGGCAAGTCTGTGTGACTTTCACATGGAGTTGGAGGGTCTTTTGGATTCCGTATCCTAGGTATGAAAGGGCAGCTTACTTTCCCCTCATCTCACATGTAGTTCGGTTTATTATTACTAATTTTTGTTTATTGTCAGTTTGAACTCCAGGGTTTATTCATGAGCAATACAGATAGTGAATTTCTGTTATCAATCTAAGGGAGATAACCCCTCGTACATTTATAGACATGTCATATTAGAGTTACCTCTCCTGTATTTTATGTAACTGGAATTCTACAAAGCAAAGAACAAGTATATCCAACATCAGGCATGAGATAGTAATTAGAGGATCGCCAAGTGTTTAAAATCCACTACTAGACTCAGTATCATAGATCCGGGGTCAAAGAAAAAGAGAGGAACGTCGACTCTAGAAATGAAAGACAAGCATATGAAAAAACGTGTTTTGTGATGTCATCACCATGAAAACTTTAATTAGAGCGACATAATTTACACTGAGTAAAGTTCAGTCTAGGTGGATTCTAATAATGTTAAGATGTTGTCAACAGTTGATTTTCGACTGGCGTATTACAGACCGAAATACAATCCCATGTTTCATGTGTAGGTGGAGCGTCGTGACTGGGACCGACTCCTTTGTCCGTGTTTGAGCGAATTTTGATGATTGAATGTTATACAGATATTCTTGAGAAATTTCTTCTTCCAAATGCAAAAGTCTTTCATGGGAGTGGCTGGGTTTTGCAACAAGACAATGACCCAAAACACGCTGCAAAGCATTCTAAACAGCCGTTTTCCAAGAGAAAACTGTGACTTTGCTTTCATTTCCCAGCTACAGTCGTGGTCTGAATCCAAATGAGAACATCTGGGAGATAATGAAGGAGAGTGTTAACCATAAGGGTCTCACCACACGTCAAAACATGGTGAGACAGGTAGTGAGATATTGGGACAGTATCCCCATGGAACTCTAATCTCTCTCATAAGGAGCATGTCTACTCGCATTAAACTGTGCATGGATCTGATAAAATACCAATTTTGTAACTGCAGAAATACACATTGTATGTATAGAATGCTTATTAATTTCTGATTTTCAGTCATTATTTGATTTTTAGAAATGGTCTTGGGACTCTCGGATTATGAACGGATCAAGTTACACCGCATGCTCAACCCATGCTCGTTGGGAAACGGGTCCATTGCTGTAGTGTGGTGAATGTTACCATCTATGTCTTTATTGCAATAATCACGGTCTTGATATAATGACTTTTAATTTGAATACTCATTTTATAATACTTTAAGTTATATTATTTTGATATTTTATTTTGTACATTTCCTACCCACGCCGAAGACCCGGGTTTGATTCCCTTCATGTGAGTGGAGCCGATTCATGGTGTCCCCCGTCATGATGTTGCTGGAATATTGCTAGAAGAGGCATAAACCATTCTCTCTCACTCACCCCTCATCAGTGACACACGACAGCTAATAGGTTTGTCCACAATTCAACAGGACTTGCCACAAATGATTGCACGACGTTGACTTGAAACAGTTTCATAATGTCCGGCTTTGATACACCCTCTCACTATTTCTGCACAGCCACTTTGCTACCTCTGCAGTAATTTGTATTGACTTGATAACCATATTATTGTAAGCTGGTTTCACGGCATGCTAATCGTTTAGAAATTGATTCCCGGTGGACTTTTATCGCAAACCGCAACAATACGTTATTTCGTAGATATGCCTTTTGCTGCAGACGTTAGTTCAAATAAAGCAACATACAGACTCCACTGATGGGAACTAGTACAGTAAAAGCAGCTTAATCCCATAAACACATACAATTCCCAACAAACGTGTAAATTCTTGACAAGGCAGAAGACGATAGTGCTGATGAGTGACGTCTCATCTGTGTGTTTTGATTTCATCGGGAACATTTGGTTTTGCCAACTCTGACAACCTACATCTTAGCAATAGCAACGTAGATTAAACCACTTACACGCGCCTAGAAACAGGAACAACTGCGACATTTAACACATGAAAATGATGCCTTCATGCAAATAAACCCCACAGGTGATGTTTCTTTCTTTGTTACCGGAGAAATAGCACTGTCAACTAAGATCATTGCGTTAAGCCAATGTAATTATAGTGGAACGCGGGGCATATGCCATATGCCAAAACTAACACACAGTATACACAGTATACAGAGTACACAGAGTATACGCAATATACACATGTAGCTCGTCTGCTTACCTTGGATGATGATAACTATGCATGCGGCTACAATCCCAAGAAGCCACATTGTGATCAATGAAAACAAGACAGCCGATGAAAGCCCAGTTAGGCTATTTGATAATAAAGGGTTGCATGTACAAGTGTGATAGATGCAACTGCGGTTTGTAATACATTTGCAAATGCTTTTACATAACATTGGATCTAATGACCAGCATCCGTGATGTGAAACACGTCAATACTCAGTTCAGAACACAATACCGTTCAGATTAGAGGTTTTGCTTTCTTTTTCCGGATAAAATCGTGCTTGTAAGAAATATTAATAGATTTCAGTAGGAAGCGAATGTAAAACAACAACACTGAATACATTTCCTGTGCATTGTACATAATAGGAACAGATCTGTTGATTGCCTTTATACGCGTCGTTCTGTTTTGAAGTTGCAGGACTCCAGAGAGAAGTATGGAGGCTAGTATAAGTTATAATGTCATCAATGAGGTATATGGCGTGGATAACCCTGACATCTGTAGCAAGGTTCCACACCGACACACCGAGAATTTGTCTGTGTGTTTCCTTCTTTTGAGACATCGGAGGATTTCAAACCAACTAAAACCAACCAAAGTTTGAGAGGAATCCGTGTTAAAATGGACACAGTAACATGCATGTACCATGACAATACGTAATGTGATAGTAGACATTTTGGTATAGGAATGAGTGAGTGAGTGTAACGCCGGTTTCACCAGTGTTAAAGGGGTTGTGGGCTTCAAGTGTTGAACATATGAGCACGGATATTGTGATATCTAAACGGTACGTGGTGGGGTTCGAACTAGCATTTATTGGTTTCAGATCATTTGTACAGAGCAAACTGGTCAACCCGTGCCCACCAAGGTGTTTCGATGTTACCGCTATATACGGTAAACAGATGGAATCAGGACACCAATAGTCTACACTATAGACAGTCTTACGTTTACACACCTTCCTTGATGTCTTGGTATCATCTGACTGCTTCTTGTTAATCCCTGCACATGTAACTTTGTTAATATCTGTATGTGTGAATATGTTTACAGGTACACTTTCCTAACCTCAGTATATGTAAATTGCTTGACAAAATGTAGATATCGTAATAAACTTAGCTCTGAGATGAAACGGTAATCCCCTGCTGACTGCAGGCAAACTGGGGTACACCATAAAGGTGTCCCTCAAATGATCCAAGATGTTTTTCATTGTTGCAAAAACATAATCTTAATTCAATTCAAGATGAAATACATTCCTTACATTATCGTAAAAAATCTGCCACAGTCTTTGTAAGCATTTCGTGTCTCATATCTGTTTTTGAGCGTATCTTTTTTATTACACGTGATTGTGGCTGCTGTTTGTATTTATTTTTAAAATGAAGATAAGCATTCCTGTAATATCATACATTTACATCCAGTTGTTTTGTCGTTACATCACTAACATGTAATCATGGTAAAAGTACAACATTCAAAGTACATAAAATATTGAGATTGTCCGTGATGAATATGTAGTGATATCAGTATGAGATCGCCATCGCCATGGTGTTTGATGAATTTATAAATATGAAACACAGTGCTGACAACAGAGCCAGATGGCGTTACCTGTGAGTGTATCTGCACATACATGGTCTTGTCGCTTTATAACTGAAATATTATCAAACAATTGGAAGCCTAAAAACATATCAAGTTTCAGTGAACTATTCTTTTAGCTGGACAATGATCTAGCAGATTATGGCGTTGTTCATAAACACAGATGGCGCATCCTCCGATGTGATGGATGCGCAGATACGGTACGTCATCGATAACCTGAAGCCTGACATGAAGATGTTTTAAGCCAAATCATTCCATGGCCAGGAACCATTAGCAAAGTCATGAGAGTATATAAGTAATGGGAGTATACAACATCTATCAGAATCACAAGGCTTGAGCCGATTAAGTCAAGTGGAGAATAGAGACAGAGAGTGGCACCCTTCATCATTTGTCCAACAGAACGGTCCAAAATCGTCTAAAATCGACCGGGTACACTCGGACGACCCATCGTCGATTGTTATTCACAGACCACAAAGTAATTATTATGACAGTAAAATTGTTTTTGGGTCCGCACCACCAGCTTATAAAGTGAGGCATTTTCAATTCAAACTTTCTGTTGATTGTTCTGTCGTCGAATGGAACAACGTCTGCAAGCCCTGATATCGCCACTAAGTAGACAAAGTTTTCTGTCCTCTGTAAACTGTTGATAAAACTTTGAATCGGAATCGTCTGCAAACATGTCGTAACACTATTTGCAGACAGCCTGTCTTCCATTGCTTAATACAATCACATATTTGTTGTCAGTAGTAGTCTGTTTGGGACACGCTATTGTTATGGCTCCTTGTGTGGTGGCGAGTGGTCCTGTGCGTAGTGCTCAGGTCACCATCAGTTGAAGTTTTAAGCACCGTCGAGCTCGGACAGTCCTTGGATGGGTGACCGTTTGGCATTTTGACTCCTGAGAGTTCTTAGGACTTCGGTCCTGCCCCACAACGAAGCACATGGGAAACATGTGGTCTCACCTTATTCAAGTGAGTTTGCTCAAATTTGCCTCTGTTCACCCGGCAGAAAATGGGTACCCGGTGAGACAGAGTCCTGTGACTATAACCCTCTACGGTTAATGATAATCAGATTTTGCTTAGAGCAACTAGTCAGATGGATACCTGGCGCGCTATATAAGTGAATTATTATCATTACCCTTCAGGGTAACTGCCCAGAGCCTGGTAATAAGGACAGATGTGGAAATCGTTCATGCTGTTATTGTGCGTTGGTATTATTACGTTGTTCTAATGTTCTAACGTGATGACAGCGTCTTCTACATGATCTACTGCCATTATATAACCTTGTCACATTGACGATGTGTGCCCCACACTTAGAAGAATTGCACAATATTATTTCACTCGGGACCAGTCGTCCTGTGCTTCAGCTTTTCTGACACGTGAAGGGTCAATGTGATCAGAGGTTAAGTTTAGCTAAAATGTGATGGCTCGCTCGACCAAGGACATCACCACCTCATCAATAGCCCAAACCAGATCGATAAACCCCTGAATGTATTTAGGAAATATTTATTTCAGCACAATCAACAAATGTCCCGTTCTTTGTTTTCGACCCTGTTTTCAGTTTCACACCGTGTGACGGGTCAAGCACCAATCTGCAGAGTAAACTGTTATCACATGCTGGAGAATGTTGGATACTGTATCACTTCTGTGTGATCTGTGTTTTAGTTTCAAATATTCATTACACCGATTTCTTTTTCCAATTATACTCACGTTTTCAATTAGCTCTCATACTTTCTCCAGGTGACAACAACAGTGTCGTTAGTAAAAGTGATTTAAACACAGAGTAAACCCGGGTTTAAACCCATAAGTGCTTCCTAACCGTCAACACACACGTCAATTTGATCTTAGGCACAGCGACTGTGTTTACCATATGTTATAAACTAAAAACTACAATGCATGGTTTGACCAAAAGCAATCACCAATCAACCAAAAACCTTAAACGTATTGTTTTTCGTATGTAGAGTTTAGTAATGCATGTCGCTCTCAGTACTTAATCATTATGTTCTGGTGTAGTCTTAATGATCTTGTTGAATATGGACGTTACGGCTTCTGTGTTGTAACTATTCAGAATAATACGTAATATATAAAGTACATGGCTTGGATTTAATAATATATACAACGATTCTACATCATGTATTTATTGATCTTTAGGTTAACATTTCAATGATTGTGAAAAAAGTCAGATATCTCTATCTGCGAGCGAGTCTGTATGAATATGTTACTTTTTGCATGTAGTTTTGTTTGGAATTGAATATGAATGTTTGACTTGTGTTCTGCATCAGAGTATTTTAAACGTAAATTACAGATATGTAAATGTTTAATTCTGTGTAAAAATATCATTGAAATATTTTATCGCTATAGTTGTTTCCACTCTCAATAGCCACCCAAATAAATAGCATGGTTTAGGTTTTGGGACGATGAGACACCGGTCATATGATGTTGTCCTGTCCCTGACTTTGGCGCTGTGAGCATGACGTAAATTATCTCCCTTTCATCTCAAATCATTAATGATCTTAAGAGAGAGAGATATGTTGTTATTTGGCTTAATTTCACCCACTGTCTTCACTCTATATTTATCAATAATCATTTAGTTTCATTTAATTATATGACCAACTTATCACTTCTGGTAAATGTTTGAACTCACTCACTGTGTGTGTGCGTGTGCGTCTCTCTCTCTCTCTCTGTGTGTCTGAGTGTGTGTGTGCGTGTGTCTGTGTATGTCTGAGTGTGTGTCTGTGTGTGTGTGTGTCTGTCTGTCTGTGTGTGTATCTAATGCCTAAAAGTGTATTTAGAATGCATGTATTTTTCATGTTGATGAAAGTGACATTTGTCATAAGTGTGCCAGGTTCGAATAACGACTACTTTACATTAGGTGAGTGGACAGAGACAAGCAAAGTGTCAGTAACACTCGCATACTCTGAACAACAACCACCTATTATTGTCCTCGTCACAGGATCTTCAGTAACAGAGAAATAATTGTCTCGTTGTTAGCAGTCAAGCACATCCAGTACCATCAGTCTACATGACACACTTCCTGGACACATTGTCAGTCCTCACATTATGTAGTACATAGAAACAGTGGTATCTTGTCAGAGTGTAGTATAATACATAAAAGCTCTCCTCTGATGGTATTCCTTCTGTAAGTACAATTCCTAGTTATCTAGTAGATACAAACTGTCCTGTAACTGTTTTTCTTGTACATGTACAATTGTCGTTATACAACACGCATTGTTCACAGACAGATAGATTGATATCCCTGTATTCTGGTGCTCTATAACCTTAGTCAGGGGCAGGGGCAACTATATCACAGATGAGTTACTTCATCGTCAACGGGTGTGTATAGGTGATAACCATCTTGGCATCAAGGACAGCACTTCTCTCAAGGTGTGTTTAATCCTTGGACATCCTGGTAGACGTCCCCGTTGTGTCATTGTCATCCACGACCTCAATATCATCTTCTCCTGCGTAGCAATCAGCTAAGACAAGCATTTCAGTGCCGTCATCTACATCGGGGACGTCTTTGTTGTGAGGAGAACACCAGAGGTCTGTGTCCTCATCTCTGATCTCGCCCTTCGACTGTTTTGAGAAAGGAGGAGACTCAGTGAAGGAAGAGATTCAGTGACTATGTTTGGCTATATCAATAAAAAGTTACACGAGGGTATGCATATGTCACCTCACGGGGAGAGAGGTAAACACATGGGAGCTTATCGTAATCAACATCAACTAATATAGAGTGAACGTCACCCTGGCCAGTGTAAACGAACTCTGTTATCCAACAGGGGACCTGTTCACAATAAATCTAAACTAGTAAAAGAATACATGTCAGGACACTTCAGGAGTGAGTTAGTGTGTTTCTGCCGTGCTTAGCAGCATCAATACAATACAATATCCCAGGAATATATCACAGCGATGGGAGACCGACGTCACACGTTGTACCCATATGGGAACTGGATGTCGGGTTTTTGGTCTGACGATCTAACACTTGCCTGCCCCACCGGGCACACTCCAAGACATATAACACCGCCCGTCACGTGTCCATACTCACTTTCCGTGGAACCTGCGTCTGTAGTACCATGATCTATCCGACAAATGAAATATTTACAAATGTTAACATATCATACAAGTGCTATGCGGCATAACCAACTGCCAAAATCTTGCAATCGCCCCAAGTGTTACCTATTGACGTCATGATTGTATACCCTTATGAAAACTTTGGGCATAGTGAAGTATGTTACGTCCATACCTCCTTCGTGATGTAAACTACACTTCGCTCTATGTCCATGACCTCCCGACTTCCTAGTTTTGATTTCACCCAACCCGGTCGTATCCTCTATATATCATTCTGAGAATCGACAGACATGTTCCTGTACGTATTGGTGTTACAATAATGCCAAAACATTGTTTTCTCCCTTTATCACGACGATTGTGCAATTACGACGATTGACTGGCGTATGAGTTTACGTCATTAGACGGGATTTAGGAGGTAATGCATACATTTGCGTACTGTTCCTGTTACTGAACATCCATATGCTCAACTTGTCCATGTACCAATTAGATCTAGATAGAACCTAAGAAAGGCCACCCAGTAACTTCCGATTGGTCAGTCTGACTCGAGCTCGCGCCATTTACAAAAGAGGTAAACGTTTGTCACTTTATACACTTAATTGCGCTGAAGGATTGTGCAAGTTCTACTAGTACAGAAGAGTTACTGGTACAGTTGATAGTTAGCTGACATCCATCTTCTGAACAGGACGTACAGGTAAGGCTACAGTGTAAGGCCGCTGCTACATCCAAGAAGACACACGTCTGTAGTGGCATGACACGCATGATGGAGGCAATTCCCAGGGCATGACGAACAGTTTGATCCCCAGTGACCACCCTCACAACCATCTGTACAGTCGCTGCTGTCACTACAACGCCCTTGCTTACACCCAGTCTTATACGGAGACGAACACCGGGGACCATACCAGTCTTCTACACAGCCGCGTGTACAGTCTCCACTCTGGTTCTGCCACTCTGGCGTACAGTTGGACGTCAACGTCACAGCATCTCCCCGACACACTTCTGCTGTCTGGAAAGTAAGAGGTGGTCGACAACGCTTGCTACATACCCTGGTACAGAAAGGTCCATAGAAACCTGGTGCACAGCCATGGGGGCACCCATCCTTACATGAACCTAAGCAGTTGTTACAAGTGTGTATTTTCTGTATATTGTGTTATTAATTAGGTACTAATTAATATTGCTGTAGTTGTAATTCGGTCACAATATTAAAGGATTCAGTGTTCGTTATTATCGGCCACGTTTCCTAAGGAAAATTAATTAAGCAGTACGCCTCTAAGGCAGTACTTGAGAGTTACCTCCCGTTAAATAAACAACTGTTGATTGTTTCGAGACCATTCTACCGTGTTGACGATGGCTGTATTACGAGTATGTATTTCCTGTATATTTTGTTATTAATTCATAATAATTATGATTGGGTCACGATGTTTAGTGTTTTGAATATTAAATATGATGGGTCACATTTCGTTTTAACAGCTGGTCAACACTTTTAACATTCTGTTTTTCCGGAATTTATCTGCTCCTAGTTTTCTGCGTTCACTTCCGGGATACTGTTTCGAGTGCATTCTACAGTGTTGACGATAGTCGTGTGCGCCCGAATGTTCGGGAAATGACTTAGAAAATATATGTAAAGGCTGGCTGCCGTGCGGAGGGTGACACTCACATTCATTCATAATTGCAGGATCTCTGCCACGCTTGAAAATCCTGTCAACACGTGAATCTACATTATCTGCTGCCGCACCGATCGTTCTGCCATAGTTGATTCTCTCTCACACCAAGACTTTGGTGAGTTTGCTATATTGTATTTTGTGACCCACTGACTTAGATTTTGTCTCTTGAATTGTATCTAAACTCTTCATTGTTATATTGACTTGTGACTTTGTATAACTTGCTCTCGTAATATAATAATAACAGAATTTGAACGTAAACAACTTGTCTTTGTTCTGTTTTGCATGGTTTACAAGGGGATGTCTTAAATTGTTGTCACGGTAAATTCTTAACCGTAACAGCTGTATGTGCTGGAACATTCGAGTAATGACTGTTTATATATAAAGGCTAGTTGCCAGGTTGTGAGCGACAAACTGACACATTCACATCCATTTACTGGAGTTTACATTCCCAACGCTTTATCCGTCAACTCCTGAAACTGCTGTCAGACCGCTCGCTGTATTATAATCTGCAAGACTGTTCCTCTCTAACACTAAGCCTTTGGTGAGTTTGCTATACTATATATTTTGTGACCCATTGGCTTAGATTTTGTGGCCTTTGTGCTGTATTGGAAATCGATATTGTGACTTTGTATACATTGCTCTCGTTGCTAAATAATAATATCTGAATATTTTAAACTTGTCTTTGTTCTGTTTTGCTGGTTCACATGGGGGTTTCTTACATCGTTTACATTGTTTGTCAGTTTTTAACCTTAACACAATTCTCACACGAGTGTTCACACTCACCGCCAAATTATGGTGGATGACATTCCTCGCATGTTCCAGTCTTCCTGTTGCAAACTTTACATTTGTCAGAACAGTTCTTACACTCCAGCCCGTAGAAAAAAGTGCTTACATCCTTCAAGGCATTTTCTGCCATTGTGACAATATTCCCCGTCACACCCTCCCGGACAACGTGTACAGGGTACGGTGTGACTGTCACAAGGTCGGATACAATTGGAGCCCTGGTACCCGGGCTCAAAGCCTTCAGTACATCTACCGATACCTCGGCGGGGAATCAACTCACACACACGTGTTGTTCCTACAGAGACTGCTACACACAGATCTACACTGGTCCCCAAAGTATCCTGCATAACACTGTGTCAGACACCTGGTGGTCTTGTCATCACAGTCGGAACACTGCTGGTTGCCCCTACAACGAGCACCTGTCAATAGTAACAGATACATATAGACACAAAACCCTAAACCCGCTTTGCCTGTGTTACAACAGACATCAATAACTAAAAGATGTATCCATGCAACTGAACTGATCATATTTTGTAAGATCCATGTAGTCTAGTAGCTTGTTTGAAAAAGATGACACTTCGACATTTCGATGTATATAGACAAATAGCTCTGTTTATTTTCCCTAGGAATCGTAAGATGGATATAAAGTGTAAGTACAATGTATGGTTTGTTCCAATAAGTTGAAGATCAGTAACGTATATTCCCCAAACTCAAACCCTGGATTAAATATAAACTATTGCAGAATACTTTTCTACAAGACAAGCAACAAACCAGAAAGGAGACACTGGGACGCATGTAACATAGGACTCTTGATGGTAAACATTCTGTTTCTGTTTTCAACGAAAACCATTTTATTCAGATTTGACTTTAGACAACATTTTCGTCTCTGTGGGCTGTTTGTTATCAGGAGAACACCTGGTGTCATCCTCATGACTTGCAGTGATCCCTTCATATCGTAATAAGCGCCACTTAGAATGTGACAAGTCTATGGAGTTGATCTCATCTATGTTTTCTATCTATGAGGTGACTATGTGGCACCTCCATGCATCACTGCTTCACATTATGCATATTATATAGTCACAGTATTAGGTAGTGCTTGTTTTATACGTTTTCAAACCTGTAAACGTAACAGCCGCAAAGTTGCCTGAACATTATTGAATAGAAATAATCAGTCAAAACTGTCATGGTATATCTGGAAGTGAATGAACGAATTGATTACTAACACCAAACACAAACTCTATCGATCACACACATGGGACACAGCGGCTACTGGTGCTGTGCGTAGGCGTTATTGGTACTGGGCACAGCTGTTGTAGTTACGGGACACAGGTGCTATTGATACTGGACACATGTGCTACTGATACTAGACACAGGCGCTATTGGTACTGGACACAGCTGTTGTAGTTACGGGTTACAGGTGCTATTGATACTGGACACATGTGCTACTGATACTAGACACAGGCGCTATTGGTACTGGACACAGCTGTTGTAGTTACGGGTTACAGCTGCTATTGATACTGGACACATGTACTAGTGATACTAGACACAGGCGCTATTGGTACTGGACACAGCTGTTGTAGTTACGGGTTACAGCTGCTATTGATACTGGACACATGTACTAGTGATACTAGACACAGGCGCTATTGGTACTGGGCACAGCTGTTGTAGTTACGGGTTACAGGTGCTATTGATACTGGACACATGTGCTACTGATACTAGACACAGGCGCTATTGGTACTGGGCACAGCTGTTGTAGTTACGGGTTACAGCTGCTATTGATACTGGACACATGTGCTACTGATACTAGACACAGGCGCTATTGGTACTGGGCACAGCTGTTGTAGTTACGGGTTACAGCTGCTATTGATACTGGACACATGTGCTACTGATACTGGACACAGGCGCTATTGGTACTGGACACAGCTGTTGTAGTTACGGGACACAGGTGCTATTGATACTGGACACATGTGCTACTGATACTAGACACAGGCGCTATTGGTACTGGGCACAGCTGTTGTAGTTACGGGTTACAGGTGCTATTGATACTGGACACATGTGCTACTGATACTAGACACAGGCGCTATTGGTACTGGGCACAGCTGTTGTAGTTACGGGTTACAGCTGCTATTGATACTGGACACATGTGCTACTGATACTGGACACAGGCGCTATTGGTACTGGGCACAGCTGTTGTAGTTACGAGACACAGGTGCTATTGATACTGGACACATGTGCTACTGATACTAGACACAGGCGCTATTGGTACTGGACACAGCTGTTGTAGTTACGGGTTACAGGTGCTATTGATACTGGACACATGTGCTACTGATACTAGACACAGGCGCTATTGGTACTGGGCACAGGCGTTGTAGTTACTGGACACAGGTGCTATTGATACTGGACACAGCTGTTGTAGATACGGGACACAGGTGCTATTGGTACTGGACACATGTGCTACTGATACTAGACACAGGCGCTATTGGTACTGGACACAGGCGCTACTGGCTACCGACACTAAACACAGACACTATTGGTCACACACATGGGACACGGTGGATACTGGACAGAGGCGCTGCTGAGCAAGTTCGTGTATTCTTCATGGCGTGGAATGTGAATTTGAAAAATGTCGAAAACAACAGCATTACCAAAACCTCAACACCCAAATCCCAAATATTTTCTGCATTGTCCCTAATGAGATGACCAATGTTATAAGGCAAGTGACTATTGATATTTTAAAAACGTTTATATGTTTATCTGTTTCATATTCCCTCCCTCCTTCGGCAGCGACCACAAACACTTACCTGTGAATGGAAACCCAGCGATCACAGGTGATTTTCGACATGCTGATTTTCTGTGAGATGTTACAAACACACACTGCCCTAGTGTCCACTACATCGTGGACAGGACATATATTTCTTATCGGCTAAACTTGTTTCTGTTTGTGTTTCCTAGCTGCAGCCAGTCATATGTCCATTCGGGGCACTAAGGAAGACAAACTTTCCAGGCAGTCTGGATATGTATGGACTCCTGTCACCATGTAAGGAGAACTGGACATTATTTAACCAGTCACATTAGTGGACTGTTTTATTTGTAAGTGTGTCATAGGTCACACGTGTAATCAGTGATGACAGTTATGGGAAGCTGATTTCAAACCTAAACTTAAAAACTGAATACGTCTTCCATTGCATTTCAGAAACTATTCACCACAGTGCAGAAGAATATTGTATATTGGACTGTAAACAAGTATACATGACAAATTGACCTCACATGCAGTGTTACACCAGCTGGGAATTATGTAGATGCAGATACATTTAATTGTATAGGGCACAACCGCATGCTTTAAATTATTCACGTGTGTAATACCGGCATTGTTTCTGACAGCATAGGAGAACGGAACGCAGTTTCCTGTGGGATACCTAAGTACTTTGGGGTATATTGTGAATTTCAAGTTAATATAGATATAGATGCCATGGTCAATATGAATGCCCAGGACCTTGCAGCGATTGTAAATCATGGAATTGGGAAAGGTAAATATCTGGACGCGATACGAGATAATGAAAATCCAGTCATAACCCTTATATGTGTGGGCAAAATGTGAAAGCCTTTCTGACACTTTGTAAAATAAAGCCATGAACAGAAAGGGTTTAATGCATCATTCCCTGTTGCCCTGCAAATGTTTAGGAGAATGGGGAATGAGATACTCAGTCTCCTTTTCATATTGTTTCAACAAATGTCACATCAGGTCCAGCAAGACACATGGGTTCTCAGTCCTTGTAGGCATGGTAAATTGTTTAGGCAAAGAGAAATGTCTGCTGATGTTTACCACAGAAAGGACTCTAATATTTGATGCAAGTTGCATGATGTGCAGAAGAATTGGCTTCTTTGCAACTTTGAGAACGTCGGAGCCTCCATCCCCACAAAGGTAGCGATAATCCTGATTTGAGCCCACCTTCGGTTTAAAATTTCTTTTTAAATGACTGAAGATATCTTTCAGCACTTTCAAACACTGAGGATATTTTCCAGCACTTTAAAACACTGAAGATTTTTTCCAGCACTTTTAAACACTGAGTACATTTCTCAGCACTTTAAAACACGAAGGACATGTTTGAGCACTTTAAAACACTGAGGACATATTTCAGTACTTTAAAACCCTGAAGATATTTGTCAGCACTTTCAAACACTAGTACTGAGTACATTTCTCAGCACTTTCAAACACTGAAGATATTTGTCAGCACTTTAAAACACTGAGGATATTTTCCAGCACTCTAAAACACTGAGGACAATAGGATAGGGAGCTCTCGAACAGTAAAACGCATAACATCAAGAATAAACATCGCACTTTTATTACTCTCTGAAGGTGGGATTAAAGGTATACAGTGACAGGTCGCGTTTCTTCCTCTATGTCCAAGGAACTGTCTTGACAGATGCCTGCTTCAACTTCTCCTGCTCTGGTATCTGCTCTTCTTCCCTCCGGACGTTCTTTTCCCCTGAAACAGTTCCAGCAGGAACACTTGCACGATCAGCATGCAACAATTTTATACATGCTTTTGCCCTTACATTTACTCCATGGTGTTTTCATTACTGTTCTTGACAGCAACCCATCTTGTCTCTACACATGAAAAACATTAGCTGCCAAAAAACTATGTCAGACAGGTATAAATGTGGTGTAGGTACTGGCAGTGATAGAAACCTACCTGATTCTGGACAGACCTCTACGGTAGCAGCAACAACTTACCTGTTTGTGGACAGTCCTCTACCGTAGCAGCAACAACTTACCTGTTTGTGGACAGTCCTCTACCGTAGCAGCAACAACTTACCTGTTTGTGGACAGCCCTCTACGGTAGCAACAAGAACCACATAGAGCTGTTGCCAGGTTACAGATGACAGCCAGCACGAGATACTTCACTGTCTCTGTGTTGATAAGTGGAACATCTGAAAGTAATAAGCACAATTATATGACTTTTCTTGTCTGAAAGAGATAATTCTGTATACCTCAGAAGCCTATTCACAGCCTGGCGTATATCATTCCTCGTGCTAGCGTTTGTGTTTCTTATCTTCAACCATGAGCATATGAATAAGAGTACTGCGTTTTCCGTTTTTTTGGAGGGAAGTACGTACTCCGCACTACCAGTCCAACATAATTGCTCTCGGTTTTTGGTGAAATGATACTTAGTAAGAAATTCCTTCACGCTTGAAACACTGTGGGATTCTCTGTCAACACAATACACGATGATTTCAGAGTGAACTTCGACTATGTAAGACATCACAGCTAACCCATGAAAATAAAAAATGAAAGGCAATCATTGAGTATTACTTACTTGTGCCACAAGCCCCGATGGGACAATCAGGTGATGAGGCGTTGTGAATGCAGTTGTACCTACAAGAGGTGATGTTGTAATCGCTGGAGTTTGTAACAACCCCATCAAGACATACAGTACATCCATTACAAGACAGTCCACAACTAGAAGTATCATTATTACAATCTCTGCAACAAGAGGCCTTGGATGAGGCACAGGTGAGGTTGACGCATTGCTCCAAGCAGCCTTCACAAGAAGACATATGGTGTTCACATCCGACATCACACGCCCCTGTCTGGTTACATCTCTGGTGTTGACAGTTAGAGCTGCATCGCCGGGAACACTTGGGGCCATACCAGCCATCAACACAACCGTGGACACACTCGCCACTCTGGCTGTGGCACTCAGGTGGGCATGATTCTCCATCTGGACATTGTCCATCAGTAGTCAGGGAGGGGTTAGGACGACAGGTGTCACTGCATGCTTCCTTACAGTCGTCTCCATAGAAACCGTGTCTGCATCCCTGTGTACAGCCACTCTCACATCCTCCCACACAGTTCTCACATGAGGGTCCACACTCTGCTCCTGAATAAGGAGGATGGCACTCCTCACAGGTGCTCGTGATCCTGTTGCAGGATTTACATCTGCTGGAACATGCCTTGCATCCTGCTCCGTAGTAGGAGTCTCTGCAACCAGAGAAACACGCTCCAGACACCTGACAATATTCCCCATCACATCTGGTACAGCCTGTGTGGTGAGTGTCACATGGTCTCTGGCAGGTGAGTCCCTGGAATCCAGGTATACAACCATCAGTACATCTCCCAATACCTTTGTCAGGGACCAACTCACATGTGTGGTACCTGCACGTTTTGCTGCAAACCTCCTGGCAGGTTAGGCCGAAATATCCTTTGTGGCACTGTGTCTTGACTGTCAGGACATTTAGCACCTGTAAATGTAATCATCTGTAAAATCTGTTTAATGTGAAGCATATTTATGAAGAACTCATCCTTCTTTGTGTATACAGGTACCATCTTCGTGAGGAAGACATCTTTACAATAGAAGATCATGGCAGTCTTACTTTACATGTTCACACGGCAAGATCAGTGCCGTTCATGTGTACATAGAACCAGTACTAGTGACGAATAGTTATACTACGACGTAGCCATAATGATTGCATATATCATACACAGATTACATACCCTGTTTACAGGGTTGCGTTTGAAACATGCTCAACCAGGCAGACCTGTAGCCTTTCTTCCAGGAACCTATGTTTGTGGCTTCAAATCTCAGTTTCTAGGTAAGAACTATACTCTTGATGTTTGCATGATGGCATCCAAGATCAGACTTTCCTTTTCATATTATCATCATATTTACAAGTCGACATATAACTGTATGAGGCGTTAGTAAACAAAACCCACTCAGTCACTAACTCACTCACATATTGATGACATGATTTACCGTTAAACTCACTCACTCACTCAATCCTTACCTTGTGAGTAAATGACGATGTATGCCGTGACCAAGATCTGAAGGAATTGCGACATGGTGTAGCTGCAACCTCAAAGGAGATGTTGACTAAAGTTAGGTTCGTGACTTGTGAGGAGATGCAGTGATTAAGTTAATCCAAACTTTGAGATGATAATCTACATCAATAAATAAACAGTTTAACTGTTTCTAGTAAAAGACAAACAATATCACAGTACACGTCTTGATGTATCTTTAGTCATTAAACTTTAACTTGTCATTCACTATCCCCACTATCATCATGTCGGCTGAAGTAACTCAGCTGATTTAATTAGCCTTATTTACAGATAAAATGTCATTTCCCATTCCGCCACAGACAATTTTAGTAGGCAAACTGGGACGTAGGCAGATTGGGACCGCCGGCAAAATAGGATGTAACAGTACAAGTAGGCAGGGCTCCACAAGTAGTATCTACAGCATACACACCTAAAGACGAAAAAATGTACTTGCTTTTGACTTAGACAAGAAAATATGCTCACTTACTTGCATGAAAGCCCGATACTGAACTGACGGACACTAGTTTCACTGTTAAGGTCATCCGTTTATTTCTGTTTCCTGGTAATTAAGTGACAGTTAATAAAACAGCACCAAAACAGTAACGATCAGTATCACGGCAACCTGAATGTTATGTCTGTTACAGTCTGTGCGAATGGTCCTCCTGGTCCCAAATGAAAGTGTGTAACAGTAAACTCTACTTCAAATTTCACCCAGTTAGAGTTCATCTTTTCCAACACAAAACGAAGGTACTCCACGGGTGTTTGAAGAGGCCCAACCAGTTATTAAGAAACATTTTTCCCCAACCAATTTAAAGGATCACACGCATTTTCGCAATTACCTAAAGTAATTTAATGATATTTTCATCCCTGTACTACACTACCAGGTTACTACCCGTGTTTTCGGTGGGCAGCGATAAAGGGTTTACTTTCAACTCCCTTTGATGAAAGTGAGGATGATGGTATGGCGAGGGAAAGACATGCGAACGGCAATATACACCGGCCTAAGGTTAACCACCAAATACATTGTGGAGAATCCAACTGAGAATAGGCTAGTAGAGTTCACATGAAAACATGTGAAGATGTGAACATATATACTGGACGTACCTGTGTACACAAACACAGATGTAAAGATTGAATTTAACTGAACACAAATGTATGTGTTACGGGATACATTCAGTATATCACTTTTTCATCGTGTGTAGCGAAACTGGGCGTTCCCTTGGTGTCTGAATACAGTGAATATGAACTATGCGTGGGCTGGTGTTAACGGAGGTCGGAATTCATGACTGGAGATCCGTTCTGTCCTATAGCATGATACATGATACATTATTTCTGTATGCGTGGATAAAGATGGGATATAGAACAGTCGAATACAGCCCTGGTGACATATCATTCACATGAGGGAGATGTTCCCACAGCACATTTGTACAATATGGCACGTCTGTGATACAGAGATGAAATATATGTATGTACCTCGTGGACAGTTGTTCATTCAAGGACAGAGACGTAAATTCACTTCGAGCAAGGATAAAATGGAGCGACGTCAACCCCAGAATTAACTACTGACTTCAGATGAATAGGGACAAGCGTTGGATCAGACATAGAACAGCATTCCCCAAGCTTACTTCAATCACGTAGCGTCGCGTATGTGTCGTCCTCATCAAAACCAACGGTTGATGGCACACAGGCTACTGAACTGACTTTTGACACCAAAAGTTCGAGGGCGTGTCATGATGCCTAATCTCGAATCAAATAGATTTCTTTATTATCCTGTGACCAGGTGAACAGTGTCTAATGAAAACACCGAAAATCATGTTCCTATCTTATTTGCATCAAAAGAGGCATAGCATAAAATAGTGCACTGTTACTTTATTCCAGTTGTACATTTGTTCAGAGGCAAGGCGTGACAGGCAACTATTTACGTAGACACCCCACACTGAAGCATGTTCTGTTACAGTATACAACAGCCCTGAACTGTTTTCATTGAGCTCGAGCTGAATAGACACCACGAGCCTAGCAAAGGAAGTGCTTCAGTAACACTTAGTGGGTGATCTATTCTGTCACACTGGCAATACTGGCCGGAAAGTGCCCGTTATGGAACTAAATGAGGACGGAATGTATAGAATGTCTATTAATAATCTTACTTTGTAGTGTGTACATTCACATTGTCAAACGTTTAGTCTGTGTAGGAGGACACCAGCTCACATGCTCAATCTGTCATTGAACATAGTGGTGACTGGAGGGGAACATGCCACCCAGATTGTATCACCTATTGCAGCACGGCTCCCTTGGGAGCTGCATTCGCCGCCTTACACGCGCATCCTGCACGTCATTGGATAGCGGGACCCTTGCGCGTCACGTAGAATTTTTCCGTTTCTTTTTTGGCAAATTTATAGCCCAGCAATTAAGGTTTCCGTGATTTTAGGCCTTCTGAATTTCTTCCACAGGAGTCTCGGTGGAAGACTTTTCTTCCACCCAGCCTCCGGTGGAAGTCGCTCGCGCCATTGTATTTTGGAAGCCTTTTACTTTGTGATATCTATGCATGTTATACATGGTTGGAAACCCGATCCAACGCTCTCTCCAAAAATGCAAACGTGATTCTAATGGTGCCCCTGGTAACCAGTCCAGATTGAATCTCCGACATGATGGTTTGTGTAATTTTGTTGAACTTCAATTCTTCTATATCACAGTAGTCATCATGCCACCATAGTCCGGTCATGATCTAATGGCAACCACTCTTACGATTCACCTTAGAAAATGCATTTCTATACTGCGTTTGAAAGCCAGTTAAAGCGTGTGTCAGACAGTGTATAAAACGCACACGTTGCGCATTTAGTGGTGGAGCTACATGGGTTTTCATGTGCGAAATGCAACAAATACCGCAGGTGATATAGATTGGCGGAATTTACATAAATCTGTTCACCGGCTATACCGGCGTCGTTAATATTTACAACTACAAAGCATTTGCAAGGGGATTCATGTGGGATTCTGGAAATGTGCAACATGCTGGTGTGCAACATTAGACATTCGCTCTACACAGGAATCAATATACGTGACAGAGTTAAAGTTGCAACGAACTGGAATAAAGCCATAGAAGCAACGCCTGTGGTCTTAATATATAAACTTTTACGGTGGTGGAAAGCCCTTGAAAGTGCGGTTCTGCCAAGGTGTAATGTGCATTCGAGTCGCGTCTGAGAGTCAAGCAATGCGCGCCATTATGTAAATGCATTTGCGCCAATGGCGGGTAAAGTAGTCGGGGATCCGGCGCTCGTCTCCCGTCAGTGTTACGGCAGCTATAATTTCACGATCCACCATCCAAAATTTAATGTTTAACATGCATCTGAAAGCCCTTGAAAGTGCGGCTCTGCCAAATTATAACGGGCGTTCGAGCAACATGAGATAATCAGGCAATGCGCGTCATTACGTAACTGTTCTTGTGCGACTGGTAGGTAAAAACGGAGATCTGGCGCGTACCTTCCGCCAGCTATTATTTCATTATCCTTCATCCAAAATGAAAGATTTAAAATGCATCGGAAAGCCCTTGAAAGTGCGGTTGTGCCAAGGTGTGACGTATATTCGTGTCACCTCAGACAGTCAAGCCATGCGCGTCATTATGCAACTGCTGATGGCGGTTAAAGTCGGGGGTCTGGCTCACGTCTCCCGTCAGTGTTAAGGCACCTATAATTTCACGATCAATCATCCAACATTTAATGTTTCAAACGCACCTGAAAGCCCTTGAAAGTGCGTCTATGCCAGGTTATAATATGCATTCAAGGAACGTCTTTTAATCAAGGAATGCGCGGCATTATGTAACTGTACTTGTGCGTGTGGCTGGTAGAATTGGGGATCTGGCGCGCATCTTTCCTCAGCTGTTACTTCAGCATCAGAAACCAATGGTGTAAAAGGGGTCGGTAATACCTTGACAATGTGGATGTGCCAAGGTATACTGTGCATTCGAATAAACGTTCCCTTATGTAACGACGCGCATCAAACAGACAAGATGGCGCCATGCTCTGACAACTGTAACTTATCACAAAGGCCGCCTCTGTCTGGCCACTTAGTTACTGAGTTGCGTTCGCAACTCCTTATCATCATTATTTTCATAACTTCTTTCAGATCTGTCCGCATGGACTGATTGTATATACTACGAGTACACGTTCTTCTCTACCTTCCTGTAAACTTAATTACTACGTGATTAGCTGCATATCACTCGTCTGTGTTCACATCTTCGTACCCTGGAGATGCTATTTATCAGCAATTGTAATTTCGTCACCTGCCTTGCTCTCTTATGGTTATAATCACTCAGCTTGGGTCACTTCCTTTTGACATGCCGCTACTTTGTGATTTTAAACCTCGTCGCCCCACTGACTTCAACTTTGCGTATAAAATTCCTTTGGCATGTGCAATTCACACCTTTTGGCATGCTCTTGCCCCTCCAAATGGACATCACGCATGGAATGGAGATGGACAATTTCCAGTTTCCTCCTCCCCCGTAGAAACATCCGGCTTGGCCACGTGAACTTCATCTAAACCATCCCATTGGTTGTCTGACCGCGACATGGTAATATAAGGGAATGCATGTCACTGCAATTTCATCATCACAGACCAAGTGTCTTAGTGGATCACTACCAGTCAGCGCTGGCAATCACCATTGGCAAGTGAACTTTACTTTTATTTCTTCTCGTTTGTTCTTAATTTCTGCATTTTTCAGTCATTTACGTTGCTCACTTTATCAAACTGATACTCAACATTACTAGGTTTATTCCCTAAATAGACATATCGTATAAGCAGTTTATTTCTTAATTTGTTCAAGACTGTGACATCCAGACCAATCATTCCCAGAAAGTAAGTGTCCCAGCACTATCATCAAGTATGCCTTCCACAAACATTTCGGTCGTTTGTCAAAAGTGTAAAACATATTACAAAGGCATCGCGCATTTAAAGCAATGTTATCCTGGTAGCTCTACTCCTGGTCTACACGCCATACACGCCCAAAATCGCCGCCGTAGCGAGTCCTATACTGCTACACAGCTGGTGTCAATGTCGGCTCTACTGGCATTTTGTGGCACATACAGTGTCAACAAAAATCAAATCCCTGATTACATCAGGGTACTTAAACACTTTGGCCACACAATTCAAGGAGAGGACGCATCTGCAGCCTCTCCTTCAACTAGTAATCCAATGCCGAGTACCAGTGCTGGTTTAACTGGGTCTACCAGAAGTGGTACTCGGTATAATTACAAACAAAACACAGTCAGGGCTAATCTTACAAACACTGGCTTATACGATAGGTTCCCTGAAAGTGAGCCGACACTTTCAGGGTTTTATCAATATTTAACCAATATTCTTAAAAAAGCAGGGCGTAATGCTGGTGACACGTGTCGCCGCGTTTCTAAGTTTTTCTATTATATCCAAAAACATGTTTTCCCAAATAGTAATATGGCTTGTATCAACTTTGATATATTTGAGCATGTAGATGAAATTCATTATTTTAACACGGTCCTTTCACAAAATGGGGTATCTGCAGGTGGCATTAAAAATTACATGTCAGCTGTCAAATCCTTTCTCAGCTACTGCCAAACGTACGTTCAAATGTCCCCAAGGGTTTTCGATAATTTGCGTAGGTTTACAAGTGCTACGCATTGTTCATATACAGGTGTCTCTAGCCAGTATAAACGCGAAGAGGTCCGTAAATCTGTTACAGAATTCAGAGATGAAACCAAACAACCGCCGCCCATTTCCGTTGTTCAAAAGGGGTACACCGATCCTGCAACCAGACAAGAGGTGAGGGACATCCTGGACCGGGCCAAGGCAGATCAACTTCCATCTGAGGACGATCAGCGCCTGGTGATGCGGTACTTGTCTTGTGGGATAATTCAACTTGGACATGCCCAAAGACCTTCAGTGCCGTCGTGTATGAAGTTGGCAGATTTCAATAAGGCACGGTGTGTTGCCGGGAGGTACCAACTTTCTTTCATGGACCACAAGACGTCCATGAGCTTCCTGGTCACCCTAAGCTTGTCCAAAGAGGATTACGACATGTTCAGGGATTACCGTCAATATGTACGTGGTGACATGCCTGAAGATGCTCTACCGGACAAATCGCCTTTCTTCAGGAGAGTGGACGGCACTGAAGTGGGGAATATGTGTCTCGAGTTGGCCCGCTATCAGAGGACAAGAGGTTTCCTTAAACCCAACTTCGAAAACGAACGGAGGACATTTACGGCCACGGATGTTCGGAAAGCTTTGGAGACTGAAGTGGCAAGGCAGCATCCCGATGATGCTGCAAAACGTAAGATGGCCAGTGACTATCTTGCACATGGCCAAAAGACTGTCAGTAGGTACTACGCTAAGAAGACTCCCTTACAGGCTGCTAGTGAGTGTGCTTTTGTGCAAGATGTTATCCAACAAGCAGCGGGTACATCAAACGCTGAGGAATCTGCATCGGCGTCAGTTCCAACAGATTCCTCCAGCCAGCTCCAGCCCCAGACCCAACCCCTTGAAGGTAGGGGGAAGGGAAAAGGGAAAAGCAAAGGAAAAGGCAAGCTCATAAAGCCCAAAAGGTGAGAAACAAGTAGATGAAAGTGAAAGTAGACCGGAAAGTTGATAAAGCCAAACCCGTAGGATAGAAGTAGTAGGTTATAGCCTGTAATTCCATAACCTTATGTCAGTTTCGACCCATTAGGTTTATACAGCAGTAGTAAAGGGGTTCGCTGTTCGAACTTGCTGTTGTGGGAATGGTGCAGGAAAAGCTACATGACACTAGACCAGAGAGTAGATCAAACCAAAACCGTAGGATAGAAGTAGTAGGTTATAGCCTGTAATTCCATAACCTAATGTCAGTTTCGACCCATTAGGTTTATACAGCAGTAGTAAAGGGGTTCGCTGTTCGAACTTGCTGTTGTGGGAATGGTGCAGGAGAAGAAAAATGGCACTCTTAAATGAGCAACCTCCACGTGGTGAGTGCTGGTTAACACAAATAGCTCATAATGTATTTGGTTCAGTTATACAATTCTTTATGTATCTAATGTGTTATGTCTTTTTCAGATATATTTTTCTATATCCATTCTGCGCTACATAAGTCAAATTTCAAATGCAATGCAATGTTTCGTTCATGTGGTTTCGCAAAAGTCTATTTCATGATATATTTGGTTCAAACATACAATTCTTTATATATCTAACATACTATATCTTTTTCAGCTATATTTTCTTTCTACCAAAGATGCTAGGCATGTCCGTAGGTGATGCCGCTTGTCCGTTCCGTCGCAACGGCGCCGGTAGCGGAAGTAGACTTTCGTTCTAATTTCGTTATCCCTCATTGGATTTCTAATATCTATGA
This sequence comes from Haliotis asinina, assembly GCF_037392515.1. Taxonomy (NCBI): domain Eukaryota; kingdom Metazoa; phylum Mollusca; class Gastropoda; order Lepetellida; family Haliotidae; genus Haliotis; species Haliotis asinina. The sequence goes on along the minus strand of NW_027133890.1, from coordinate 65,120 downwards.
TTCATTTGAAAGGTCTCTTCATGGGGTTTCTGGCGATGCATAACATGCACGTCTGCAATGCTGTGCACAGCTGCAACCGTCTGCATATAGTGCCGCTTTTCTATCCGGCTTGACTTCCGCCGCCGACTCATGTCGACCCCACCAATAACCCCTTATAATATCTCTCTCCTTTCGAAGATCGCTATCATCTACAGTGCATGTGAAAGCCCATGCAAATGGGCTTCAAGACGATGTAAGACAAGCCCATGTGCACTGGCATGGCAAGCTACATACGTCTGCGTGTCATGCCGCGTGTCCCGTGCGTCGCCAACACCATCAGTGCGTTATTTCTTGGTTAATCATGTGTACATGTCTGATGCGATTTTCAGTATCTTATATTCATTAGAAAGAGCATTTCAATTCGCTTCTGGTGGTGTATGGCATGTGCATGTGCGACGTTGAGCAAAGATGCTAGGCATGTCCGTAGGTAATGCCGCTTGTCCGTTCCGTCGCAACGGCGCCGGTAGCGGAAGTAGACTTTCGTTCTAATTTCGTTATCCCTCACTGGATTTCTAATATCTATGATTCATTTGAAAGGTCTCTTCATGGGGTTTCTGGCGATGCATAACATGCACGTCTGCAATGCTGTGCACAGCTGCAACCGTCTGCATATAGTGCCGCTTTTCTATCCGGCTTGACTTCCGCCGCCGACTCATGTCGACCCCACCAATAACCCCTTATAATATCTCTCTCCTTTCGAAGATCGCTATCATCTACAGTGCATGTGAAAGCCCATGCAAATGGGCTTCAAGACGATGTAAGACAAGCCCATGTGCACTGGCATGGCAAGCTACATACGTCTGCGTGTCATGCCGCGTGTCCCGTGCGTCGCCAACACCATCAGTGCGTTATTTCTTGGTTAATCATGTGTACATGTCTGATGCGACTTTCAGTATCTTATATTCATTAGAAAGAGCATTTCAATTCGCTTCTGGTGGTGTATGGCATGTGCATGTGCGACGTTGAGCAAAGATGCTAGGCATGTCCGTAGGTAATGCCGCTTGTCCGTTCCGTCGCAACGGCGCCGGTAGCGGAAGTAGACTTTCGTTCTAATTTCGTTATCCCTCATTGGATTTCTAATATCTATGATTCATTTGAAAGGTCTCTTCATGGGGTTTCTGGCGATGCATAACATGCACGTCTGCAATGCTGTGCACAGCTGCAACCGTCTGCATATAGTGCCGCTTTTCTATCCGGCTTGACTTCCGCCGCCGACTCATGTCGACCCCACCAATAACCCCTTATAATATCTCTCTCCTTTCGAAGATCGCTATCATCTACAGTGCATGTGAAAGCCCATGCAAATGGGCTTCAAGACGATGTAAGACAAGCCCATGTGCACTGGCATGGCAAGCTACATACGCCTGCGTGTCATGCCGCGTGTCCCGTGCGTCGCCAACACCATCAGTGCGTTATTTCTTGGTTAATCATGTGTACATGTCTGATGCGACTTTCAGTATCTTATATTCATTAGAAAGAGCATTTCAATTCGCTTCTGGTGGTGTATGGCATGTGCATGTGCGACGTTGAGCAAAGATGCTAGGCATGTCCGTAGGTAATGCCGCTTGTCCGTTCCGTCGCAACGGCGCCGGTAGCGGAAGTAGACTTTCGTTCTAATTTCGTTATCCCTCATTGGATTTCTAATATCTATGATTCATTTGAAAGGTCTCTTCATGGGGTTTCTGGCGATGCATAACATGCACGTCTGCAATGCTGTGCACAGCTGCAACCGTCTGCATATAGTGCCGCTTTTCTATCCGGCTTGACTTCCGCCGCCGACTCATGTCGACCCCACCAATAACCCCTTATAATATCTCTCTCCTTTCGAAGATCCCTAACATCTATAGTGCATGTGAAAGCCCATGCAAATGGGCTTCAAGACGATGTACGACATGCCCATGTGCACTGGCATGTCAAGCTACATACGCCTGCGTGTCATGCCGAGTGTCCCGTGCGTCGCCAACACCATCAGTGCGTTATTTCTTGGTTAATCATGTGTACATGTCTGATGCGACTTTCAGTATCTTATATTCATTAGAAAGAGCATTTCAATTCGCTTCTGGTGGTGTATGGCATGTGCATGTGCGACGTTGAGCAAAGATGCTAGGCATGTCCGTAGGTAATGCCGCTTGTCCGTTCCGTCGAAACGGCGCCGGTAGCGGAAGTAGACTTTCGTTCTAATTTCGTTATCCCTCATTGGATTTCTAATATCTATGATTCATTTGAAAGGTCTCTTCATGGGGTTTCTGGCGATGCATAACATGCACGTCTGCAATGCTGTGCACAGCTGCAACCGTCTGCATATAGTGCCGCTTTTCTATCCGGCTTGACTTCCGCCGCCGACTCATGTCGACCCCACCAATAACCCCTTATAATATCTCTCTCCTTTCGAAGATCGCTATCATCTACAGTGCATGTGAAAGCCCATGCAAATGGGCTTCAAGACGATGTAAGACAAGCCCATGTGCACTGGCATGGCAAGCTACATACGTCTGCGTGTCATGCCGCGTGTCCCGTGCGTCGCCAACACCATCAGTGCGTTATTTCTTGGTTAATCATGTGTACATGTCTGATGCGACTTTCAGTATCTTATATTCATTAGAAAGAGCATTTCAATTCGCTTCTGGTGGTGTATGGCATGTGCATGTGCGACGTTGAGCAAAGATGCTAGGCATGTCCGTAGGTAATGCCGCTTGTCCGTTCCGTCGCAACGGCGCCGGTAGCGGAAGTAGACTTTCGTTCTAATTTCGTTATCCCTCATTGGATTTCTAATATCTATGATTCATTTGAAAGGTCTCTTCATGGGGTTTCTGGCGATGCATAACATGCACGTCTGCAATGCTGTGCACAGCTGCAACCGTCTGCATATAGTGCCGCTTTTCTATCCGGCTTGACTTCCACCGCCGACTCATGTCGACCCCACCAATAACCCCTTATAATATCTCTCTCCTTTCGAAGATCCCTAACATCTATAGTGCATGTGAAAGCCCATGCAAATGGGCTTCAAGACGATGTACGACATGCCCATGTGCACTGGCATGTCAAGCTACATACGCCTGCGTGTCATGCCGAGTGTCCCGTGCGTCGCCAACACCATCAGTGCGTTATTTCTTGGTTAATCATGTGTACATGTCTGATGCGACTTTCAGTATCTTATATTCATTAGAAAGAGCATTTCAATTCGCTTCTGGTGGTGTATGGCATGTGCATGTGCGACGTTGAGCAAAGATGCTAGGCATGTCCGTAGGTAATGCCGCTTGTCCGTTCCGTCGCAACGGCGCCGGTAGCGGAAGTAGACTTTCGTTCTAATTTCGTTATCCCTCATTGGATTTCTTATATCTATGATTCATTTGAAAGGTCTCTTCATGGGGTTTCTGGCGATGCATAACATGCACGTCTGCAATGCTGTGCACAGCTGCAACCGTCTGCATATAGTGCCGCTTTTCTATCCGGCTTGACTTCCACCGCCGACTCATGTCGACCCCACCAATAACCCCTTATAATATCTCTCTCCTTTCGAAGATCCCTAACATCTATAGTGCATGTGAAAGCCCATGCAAATGGGCTTCAAGACGATGTACGACATGCCCATGTGCACTGGCATGTCAAGCTACATACGCCTGCGTGTCATGCCGAGTGTCCCGTGCGTCGCCAACACCATCAGTGCGTTATTTCTTGGTTAATCATGTGTACATGTCTGATGCGACTTTCAGTATCTTATATTCATTAGAAAGAGCATTTCAATTCGCTTCTGGTGGTGTATGGCATGTGCATGTGCGACGTTGAGCAAAGATGCTAGGCATGTCCGTAGGTAATGCCGCTTGTCCGTTCCGTCGCAACGGCGCCGGTAGCGGAAGTAGACTTTCGTTCTAATTTCGTTATCCCTCATTGGATTTCTTATATCTATGATTCATTTGAAAGGTCTTTCCATGGGGTTTCTAGCGATGTATAACATGTACGTCTGGAATGTTGTGTATAGCTGTCCGTATGTAATGCCGCATGTTAGTTCCGTCCCAACGGCGCCGTTAGCGGAAGTAGGCTTTCGTCCTACTTTCGTTATCCCTCATTGGATTTCTTATATCTATGATTCATTTGAAAGGCCTTTCCATGGGGTTTCTAGCGATGTATAACATGCACGTCTGCAATGTTGTGTATAGCTGTCCAGATTTGATGCCGCATGTTAGTTCCGTCGCAACGGCGCCGTTAGCGGAAGTAGACTTTCGTTCTAATTTCGTTATCCCTCATTGGATTTCTTATGTCTATGATTCATTTGAAAGGTCTTTCCATGGGGTTTCTAGCGATGTATAACATGCACGTCTGCAATGTTGTGTATAGCTGTCCGCATGTACTGCCGCATGCTATTTCCGTGTCAACGGATCGGTAATCGGAAGTTAATTTCGTTGATAATTTTTATATCGTTTTCTCGTTCCTAAATGTCCATAATGCGTATGAATGCCCTTTCAAATCTGCTTCTAACGACGTATCACATGTACATATACAATGGTTTTTGGAGAGGCTACACACGTCCGTATATACCGCCGCTTTTCGCGTCTACGGCCTTTCAATGGCGCATTTGCTCTCGTGTTGCCTTATTGCGTCTTTTTTGCTTCTAACTGCAGCACTCTAGTCTGTAGCATACATTTTTTGGTATCATTAGAAAGCTCTTCTGGTGACGGCAACAATGGTGTAAGCAGATTTCATCTATTCTGAAAATTGTAAAGTATATTGCACAATTTGTTCGAAAAAATAGTCGTTTTTTACTGTACTTTTTAAAAAAATACTATGTAACTTCTTTTCTAAAAGTCAGATGTCAAATTGGATGGTATTGCCAGAAAGCCCATTTAATGGCGGAGGTACATGCAAAATTTCGTTGCTCTATCTTTTCAAATAAAGTAAATCTAAACTTTTTAAAATGTGTACTATCGTCAGGTGAAAGTTTAACTATCCAACGTATTTACGTACTTTTCTACACAAGGGGAACCCGAGCCAGCTTGGCCACTGCTCGGAAAATGCCTACGTTCCCCGGGCACGAACGTAGACGGGACGGGAACGGAACGGCGATGCGGAAATTGCGACGCTGCCCTCTACGTCTGCCCACGGAGGTTGGAAAGTATCAAGGTTGTGCATAGGGGGATAATTCCGACCTCCACCATGATCAAGCACTTGGTTGACGTGGTGGTTAGCGTGACCAACGGCGCGCGACGTTGTTCATACTATTCATCATTCGTTCTGCCGAAGACGCTCGATCCATAAGCGGCCATGGTGTAGCAAAACGGAAAACTATCGAGTCTTGACAGGGGGCTCAATGGCGAGTTTGCGAGAAGCAGAACGATATGCTGGTGTTGCATAGCAGGCGAGGGGACGATCCCGAGAGGAGAGTCGATGATGGTGAAACGGTAGCTGGCGCAGGCAAACCCGTTCGAGTCTTGATTTGCCCGTGAGCAAGTGTAGACTCTGCTGACTTTTGCCTACAGATGGGTGATAGTGTCGGAAGCAGATCGACATGCTGGTGTTGCATAGCAGGCGAGGGGACGATCCCGAGAGGAGAGTCGATGATGGTGAAACGGTAGCTGGCGCAGGCAAACCCGTTCGAGTCTTGATTTGCCCGTGAGCAAGTGTAGACTCTGCTGACTTTTGCCTAGAGATGGGTGATAGTGTCGGAAGCAGATCGACATGCTGGTGTTGCATAGCAGGCGAGGGGACGATCCCGAGAGGAGAGTCGATGATGGTGAAACGGTAGCTGGCGCAGGCAAACCCGTTCGAGTCTTGATTTGCCCGTGAGCAAGTGTAGACTCTGCTGACTTTTGCCTAGAGATGGGTGATAGTGTCGGAAGCAGATCGACATACTGGTGTTGCATAGGAGGCGAGGGAAGGATCCCGAGAGGATAAGCGATGATGGTGACAGGGTAGCTGGCGCAGCGAACCGGTTCGAGTCTTGATTCGCCCGCAAACAAGTGCATACGCCGGTGATTTTACCTAGAAGCAGGCGATGTCTCAGCCACGAAGCAGGCAAAACACTGGTGTTGCACAGAGGTTGAGGGGGCGACCTCGAGACGAGAGGCGATGATGGTAAAACGGTAGCTGGCGCAGGCAAACCCGTTCGAGTCTTGATTTGCCCGTGAGCAAGTGTAGACTCTGCTGACTTTTGCCTAGAGATGGGTGATAGTGTCGGAAGCAGATCGAAAGGCTGGTGTTGCATAGCAGGCGAGGGGACGATCCCGAGAGGAGAGTCGATGATGGTGAAACGGTAGCTGGCGCAGGCAAACCCGTTCGAGTCTTGATTTGCCCGTGAGCAAGTGTAGACTCTGCTGACTTTTGCCTAGAGATGGGTGATAGTGTCGGAAGCAGAGCGACAGGTTGGTGTTGCATAGCAGGCGAGGGGACGATCCCGAGAGGATAGGCGATGATGGTGACAGGGTAGCTGGCGCAGCGAACCGGTTCGAGTCTTGATTCGCCCGTGAGCAAGTGCATACGCCGGTGATTTTACCTAGAAGCAGGCGATGTCTCAGCCACGAAGCAGGCAAAACACTGGTGTTGCACAGAGGTTGAGGGGGCGACCTCGAGACGAGAGGCGATGATGGTAAAACGGTAGCTGGCGCAGGCAAACCCGTTCGAGTCTTGATTTGCCCGTGAGCAAGTGTAGACTCTGCTGACTTTTGCCTAGAGATGGGTGATAGTGTCGGAAGCAGATCGAAAGGCTGGTGTTGCATAGCAGGCGAGGGGACGATCCCGAGAGGAGAGTCGATGATGGTGAAACGGTAGCTGGCGCAGGCAAACCCGTTCGAGTCTTGATTTGCCCGTGAGCAAGTGTAGACTCTGCTGACTTTTGCCTAGAGATGGGTGATAGTGTCGGAAGCAGAGCGACAGGTTGGTGTTGCATAGCAGGCGAGGGGACGATCCCGAGAGGATAGGCGATGATGGTGACAGGGTAGCTGGCGCAGCGAACCGGTTCGAGTCTTGATTCGCCCGTGAGCAAGTGCATACGCCGGTGATTTTACCTAGAAGCAGGCGATGTCTCAGCCACGAAGCAGGCAAAACACTGGTGTTGCACAGAGGTTGAGGGGGCGACCTCGAGACGAGAGGCGATGATGGTAAAACGGTAGCTGGCGCAGGCAAACCCGTTCGAGTCTTGATTTGCCCGTGAGCAAGTGTAGACTCTGCTGACTTTTACCTAGAGATGGGTGATAGTGTCGGAAGCAGATCGACAGGCTGGTGTTGCATAGCAGGCGAGGGGACGATCCCGAGAGGAGAGTCGATGATGGTGAAACGGTAGCTGGCGCAGGCAAACCCGTTCGAGTCTTGATTTGCCCGTGAGCAAGTGTAGACTCTGCTGACTTTTGCCTAGAGATGGGTGATAGTGTCGGAAGCAGATCGAAAGGCTGGTGTTGCATAGCAGGCGAGGGGACGATCCCGAGAGGAGAGTCGATGATGGTGAAACGGTAGCTGGCGCAGGCAAACCCGTTCGAGTCTTGATTTGCCCGTGAGCAAGTGTAGACTCTGCTGACTTTTGCCTAGAGATGGGTGATAGTGTCGGAAGCAGAGCGACAGGTTGGTGTTGCATAGCAGGCGAGGGGACGATCCCGAGAGGATAGGCGATGATGGTGACAGGGTAGCTGGCGCAGCGAACCGGTTCGAGTCTTGATTCGCCCGTGAGCAAGTGCATACGCCGGTGATTTTACCTAGAAGCAGGCGATGTCTCAGCCACGAAGCAGGCAAAACACTGGTGTTGCACAGAGGTTGAGGGGGCGACCTCGAGACGAGAGGCGATGATGGTAAAACGGTAGCTGGCGCAGGCAAACCCGTTCGAGTCTTGATTTGCCCGTGAGCAAGTGTAGACTCTGCTGACTTTTACCTAGAGATGGGTGATAGTGTCGGAAGCAGATCGACAGGCTGGTGTTGCATAGCAGGCGAGGGGACGATCCCGAGAGGAGAGTCAATGATGGTGAAACGGTAGCTGGCGCAGGCAAACCCGTTCGAGTCTTGATTTGCCCGTGAGCAAGTGTAGACTCTGCTGACTTTTGCCTAGAGATGGGTGATAGTGTCGGAAGCAGATCGACATGCTGGTGTTGCATAGCAGGCGAGGGGACGATCCCGAGAGGAGAGTCGATGATGGTGAAACGGTAGCTGGCGCAGGCAAACCCGTTCGAGTCTTGATTTGCCCGTGAGCAAGTGTAGACTCTGCTGACTTTTGCCTAGAGATGGGTGATAGTGTCGGAAGCAGATCGACATACTGGTGTTGCATAGGAGGCGAGGGAAGGATCCCGAGAGGATAAGCGATGATGGTGACAGGGTAGCTGGCGCAGCGAACCGGTTCGAGTCTTGATTCGCCCGCAAACAAGTGCATACGCCGGTGATTTTACCTAGAAGCAGGCGATGTCTCAGCCACGAAGCAGGCAAAACACTGGTGTTGCACAGAGGTTGAGGGGGCGACCTCGAGACGAGAGGCGATGATGGTAAAACGGTAGCTGGCGCAGGCAAACCCGTTCGAGTCTTGATTTGCCCGTGAGCAAGTGTAGACTCTGCTGACTTTTGCCTAGAGATGGGTGATAGTGTCGGAAGCAGATCGAAAGGCTGGTGTTGCATAGCAGGCGAGGGGACGATCCCGAGAGGAGAGTCGATGATGGTGAAACGGTAGCTGGCGCAGGCAAACCCGTTCGAGTCTTGATTTGCCCGTGAGCAAGTGTAGACTCTGCTGACTTTTGCCTAGAGATGGGTGATAGTGTCGGAAGCAGAGCGACAGGTTGGTGTTGCATAGCAGGCGAGGGGACGATCCCGAGAGGATAGGCGATGATGGTGACAGGGTAGCTGGCGCAGCGAACCGGTTCGAGTCTTGATTCGCCCGTGAGCAAGTGCATACGCCGGTGATTTTACCTAGAAGCAGGCGATGTCTCAGCCACGAAGCAGGCAAAACACTGGTGTTGCACAGAGGTTGAGGGGGCGACCTCGAGACGAGAGGCGATGATGGTAAAACGGTAGCTGGCGCAGGCAAACCCGTTCGAGTCTTGATTTGCCCGTGAGCAAGTGTAGACTCTGCTGACTTTTACCTAGAGATGGGTGATAGTGTCGGAAGCAGATCGACAGGCTGGTGTTGCATAGCAGGCGAGGGGACGATCCCGAGAGGAGAGTCGATGATGGTGAAACGGTAGCTGGCGCAGGCAAACCCGTTCGAGTCTTGATTTGCCCGTGAGCAAGTGTAGACTCTGCTGACTTTTGCCTAGAGATGGGTGATAGTGTCGGAAGCAGATCGAAAGGCTGGTGTTGCATAGCAGGCGAGGGGACGATCCCGAGAGGAGAGTCGATGATGGTGAAACGGTAGCTGGCGCAGGCAAACCCGTTCGAGTCTTGATTTGCCCGTGAGCAAGTGTAGACTCTGCTGACTTTTGCCTAGAGATGGGTGATAGTGTCGGAAGCAGAGCGACAGGTTGGTGTTGCATAGCAGGCGAGGGGACGATCCCGAGAGGATAGGCGATGATGGTGACAGGGTAGCTGGCGCAGCGAACCGGTTCGAGTCTTGATTCGCCCGTGAGCAAGTGCATACGCCGGTGATTTTACCTAGAAGCAGGCGATGTCTCAGCCACGAAGCAGGCAAAACACTGGTGTTGCACAGAGGTTGAGGGGGCGACCTCGAGACGAGAGGCGATGATGGTAAAACGGTAGCTGGCGCAGGCAAACCCGTTCGAGTCTTGATTTGCCCGTGAGCAAGTGTAGACTCTGCTGACTTTTACCTAGAGATGGGTGATAGTGTCGGAAGCAGATCGACAGGCTGGTGTTGCATAGCAGGCGAGGGGACGATCCCGAGAGGAGAGTCAATGATGGTGAAACGGTAGCTGGCGCAGGCAAACCCGTTCGAGTCTTGATTTGCCCGTGAGCAAGTGTAGACTCTGCTGACTTTTGCCTAGAGATGGGTGATAGTGTCGGAAGCAGATCGACATGCTGGTGTTGCATAGCAGGCGAGGGGACGATCCCGAGAGGAGAGTCGATGATGGTGAAACGGTAGCTGGCGCAGGCAAACCCGTTCGAGTCTTGATTTGCCCGTGAGCAAGTGTAGACTCTGCTGACTTTTGCCTAGAGATGGGTGATAGTGTCGGAAGCAGATCGACATACTGGTGTTGCATAGGAGGCGAGGGAAGGATCCCGAGAGGATAAGCGATGATGGTGACAGGGTAGCTGGCGCAGCGAACCGGTTCGAGTCTTGATTCGCCCGCAAACAAGTGCATACGCCGGTGATTTTACCTAGAAGCAGGCGATGTCTCAGCCACGAAGCAGGCAAAACACTGGTGTTGCACAGAGGTTGAGGGGGCGACCTCGAGACGAGAGGCGATGATGGTAAAACGGTAGCTGGCGCAGGCAAACCCGTTCGAGTCTTGACAGGAGACTCTAGGTCGATTTGGTGGTAATTGTTCATGATTTGCCGTGTCAAATCTTTGCGATTCCCTAAGGTGTGGCATATGGGAAATGAGCGGTTTATTGCTGTAGTGTCTACAGCTACGTGAGACATCTACTTGATGGGTAGATGCGACGGCATGACATGCCAGACGGACATTGACGTTTTGTTATGCATGTTGATGTAAAGCGTAGTGTGTGTTGTTCACGTGTAGCAGCTCAACTGCCAACAGTACTTGAAGAACCACGACCTCCTTCCTACGTCGACTCAAGTGTGCCTTCACAGCAATCAGACTTTGGAATGAAAGTTGTATCCTTCCAGGTTTCATGATTTGTATGATACATTTGTGTTAACATATTTGAGGTATCTGTCCATTATGTACGGCAATTGTATGGGTATTCAATAATTCGTGAGCTATGGTTATCATGGTGCATGCTAAATTAAAAGAACAACCTAACGCTGTTCCCTTCTAATCCAAACCATTAACCTCCAATCAAAGTAACATAAAATTAAAACGGAAAGTCCACGTCCTTCTCTCTACACCAAATCACTAACCCATTCCGAATTAACCTAAATGACATAACCTTAAAGCTAAAATCATCAATACCGACAATGTTAAAACTAATCCGCTAACCCAAACCTAAATGACATAAATTTAAAGCTAAAACCATGAATACCGCGGTGCGTATAACTGAATAATAAACACTGACAATGACAGAACGTAAAACTGGAGATAAACGCCAAACTAAAAGGACAAAAGTAACACCGCCTAAACCACTTAACCCCAAACCAAAAACATTAAATTAACGTGAAAAAATTACCAAGAGAGAGAGAAGGTGACTACGAAACTCAAACATTACCAACTCAAACCAAAAACACCTAACACCACTAATAAAAAACTAAAAGCGCGAAATAAACAAAGTAGGTGGAAAAGGGTAGACGATGTAACCCTTGACCCAAGTGAAATGGTATACTTGCATCAAGGTCTACAAAGTCAGTCGTTCGGCCGAGGCATTGATAATATGTTACCGGGTGAAGGTGCCATATTTTCAATGCCTACAAACTGGCCCGGAAAAATTGTCTTTAATTCCAGCTGGTGTGATGCTTAGTACCGGGTTTCCATGTTTGCCGATAGTTTGATGTTGCATGGAAATGTAGCCTTGGTATTGTCTTTAGTTCCAGCTGGTGTGATCCGTACTCCCGATAGTTTGATGCTGCATGGAAGTTGTTTGATGTTGTATGGAAATGTAGCCTTGGCATTGTCTTTAATTCCAGCTGGTGTGATGCTTAATGCCGGGTTTCCATGTTTGCCGATAGTTTGATGTTGCATGGAAATGTAGCCTTGGTATTGTCTTTAGTTCCAGCTGGTGTGATCCGTACTCCCGATAGTTTGATGTTGCATGGAAGTTGTTTGATGTTGTATGGAAATGTAGCCTTGGCATTGTCTTTAATTCCAGCTGGTGTGATGCTTAGTACCGGGTTTCCATGTTTGCCGATAGTTTGATGTTGCATGGAAATGTAGCCTTGGTATTGTCTTTAGTTCCAGCTGGTGTGATCCGTACTCCCGATAGTTTGATGCTGCATGGAAGTTGTTTGATGTTGTATGGAAATGTAGCCTTGGCATTGTCTTTAATTCCAGCTGGTGTGATGCTTAATGCCGGGTTTCCATGTTTGCCGATAGTTTGATGTTGCATGGAAATGTAGCCTTGGTATTGTCTTTAGTTCCAGCTGGTGTGATCCGTACTCCCGATAGTTTGATGTTGCATGGAAGTTGTTTGATGTTGTATGGAAATGTAGCCTTGGCATTGTCTTTAATTCCAGCTGGTGTGATGCTTAGTACCGGGTTTCCATGTTTGCCGATAGTTTGATGTTGCATGGAAATGTAGCCTTGGTATTGTCTTTAGTTCCAGCTGGTGTGATCCGTACTCCCGATAGTTTGATGTTGTATGGAAGTTGTTTGATGCTGTATGGAAATGTAGCCTTGGTATTGTCTTTAATTCCAGCTGGAGAGAAAGCGAAGACACTGCCTTTGTGATTCTTAGCGTTACTACAGGTCACCCTCACACAAGACAAACACAATCACATCACATCACTACATTGTCTGGAATTGTGCCGTGACTGGTGTCATGTTTGCAGAAGCACTTGTCGGGGTGGGACACACAAGCTTGGCTCTGATGCTTTGATGGTAATGCCTAATCCGTGAGTTTCTGAGTGAGAAGCCAATCAAAGTGGCGGCAATTACGACTGAAAACACCAATCATTGACTCGTTGTTTTATCCCATAACTGAACGAGATGAGTGAGTCGTGTCAGGCTTAAGCTAACAACAGGTCTTAATCCATGAACGATTGATCCCGTGAGTTCAATGCAGAGCTCAGTACAAACACGTATCAATGACCCAGGCTATATATACTTAGCAGTCAGATACGAGCATCACGGCACTTGTGCTGATATTATTTGACACAACTCATTGTCAGAAATCGTTTTTGAAGACTAACTTCATTCAAGTCATGGCCTGCGCACTTTTTGAAGCTCCTGTTTCAAAGCCACTGCACTTTGCCATCCTGGGGCATAGTTTCGTGCGGCGACTTGTTCAAGTCTGTCCCCCTCCACATGGCATCCTCACTACCGTGCGTGGGATCGGAGGGGCGACCGTCGCTCGGATGAAAGCTGAGGTGGATGTCCTTGATGCAGCTTTTCAGGGCATTGTGTTCTTTCAAGTGGGAGAGAACGACGTGTCGGCCTCTACTGATCCTCGGGACCTGGTCGAAGACCTGCTGGATCTTCTGGACTACCTTCGGTGGAAACGGCCAGGCTCCAGGGCGGTGATAGGGAGTCTGTTTCCGAGGGTAAAACCAAGGAACATGACGGTCTCTGCCTACAAGCGGAAGGTGGAGGAGGCGAACCGGCGCTTGAAGAAGATGTTGCGACGCCGTCTGGATGCCACCCTTTGGGAACACAGCCAGCACATGAGGATGGGACCTGCGCTGCTAGCCAAGGACGGCGTACACCTGACACCAAAAGCTAATGGGCAGTTCTGGCTTTCAATTCGTAAGTGTATGTGTAGGTATGTTTAATCACTCTCACTCACTCACTCGCGTGATATCAAATAAGCTGTTTTGCATCCCGCCGCACGCACAGGCTTTGGCTTTGGGTGGCTTTAAGGGTGGGAAAACATAACGGCAGCCACACGTGTCGCACATGACGCGAAAGTCAAGACACAGGGCTTCCGACCCATGTCGAAGACAAAACCCTGGGGTCGATGTACGAAACATGACAAGTACCTACAGCGTGAAAAAATTGCCATAAATCGGGATAAATCGGGCTTAAAAGCGCCCCGGCGTCGAACCCGGTAAAGATTTGTCACTTCTGATGTTACCACCAGATAGCCCTGGGGACCAGCTTCACGTCGATGTGAAACCTGTCAATAGGATGTGAATATTCAACGTTCGAGTGACGTTTAAAAGATGCTCTCCGAGTAAGGCTTTTGTCTTGGTAAAATTACAGGTCTATAACAGATGGGAAAATGGGCGTGGACGCCCAACCAGGCACCCCATGTCGACCCCGTGATAACCCCAGGTGCTTCATGCACGTGGCCGAATTTTCATGTATGATATGTGTGCAGTATGTCTCTTTCTCCCGGGATGGGACAATTAGTGAACGCAGGATGCATAGATCAAACCCTGGTGATATCAAATCTGAGCTGTTTTGGCCTCCGTTACGCGCACGGGGCTTAGCTTTGGGTGGCTTTAAGGGTGGGAAAACATGACTGCACCCGCATGTGTCGCACATGACGTGAAAGCCAAGACACAGGGCTTCCGATCCAGAGTCAAATCAAAACCCTGGGGTCGATGTACGAAACATGACAAGTACCCGCAGCGTGAAAAGCTGCCAAAAATCGAGTTACATCGGACTTTAAAGCGTCCCGACGTCGAACCTGTCGACGGCAGGTCATTTCTGATGACACCGCCAGATAGCCCTGGAAACCAGCTTTACGTCGATGTGCAACATAGGAATGGGCCGTGCATGGTCAGCGCCCAGGCGGCCGTTAAGTGACGGCACCCTACGTCTCTTGCTCCCTGATATAGGCCCGTGATGCTCGTATCTGACTGCTAAGTATATATAGCCTGGGTCATTGATACGTGTTTGTACTGAGCTCTGCATTGAACTCACGGGATCAATCGTTCATGGATTAAGACCTGTTGTTAGCTTAAGTCTGACACGACTCACTCATCTCGTTCAGTTATGGGATAAAACAACGAGTCAATGATTGGTGTTTTCAGTCGTAATTGCCGCCACTTTGATTGGCTTCTCACTCAGAAACTCACGGATTAGGCATTACCATCAAAGCATCAGAGCCAAGCTTGTGTGTCCCACCCCGACAAGTGCTTCTGCAAACATGACACCAGTCACGGCACAATTCCAGACAATGTAGTGATGTGATGTGATTGTGTTTGTCTTGTGTGAGGGTGACCTGTAGTAACGCTAAGAATCACAAAGGCAGTGTCTTCGCTTTCTCTCCAGCTGGAATTAAAGACAATACCAAGGCTACATTTCCATACAGCATCAAACAACTTCCATACAACATCAAACTATCGGGAGTACGGATCACACCAGCTGGAACTAAAGACAATACCAAGGCTACATTTCCATGCAACATCAAACTATCGGCAAACATGGAAACCCGGTACTAAGCATCACACCAGCTGGAATTAAAGACAATGCCAAGGCTACATTTCCATACAACATCAAACAACTTCCATGCAACATCAAACTATCGGGAGTACGGATCACACCAGCTGGAACTAAAGACAATACCAAGGCTACATTTCCATGCAACATCAAACTATCGGCAAACATGGAAACCCGGCATTAAGCATCACACCAGCTGGAATTAAAGACAATGCCAAGGCTACATTTCCATACAACATCAAACAACTTCCATGCAGCATCAAACTATCGGGAGTACGGATCACACCAGCTGGAACTAAAGACAATACCAAGGCTACATTTCCATGCAACATCAAACTATCGGCAAACATGGAAACCCGGTACTAAGCATCACACCAGCTGGAATTAAAGACAATGCCAAGGCTACATTTCCATACAACATCAAACAACTTCCATGCAACATCAAACTATCGGGAGTACGGATCACACCAGCTGGAACTAAAGACAATACCAAGGCTACATTTCCATGCAACATCAAACTATCGGCAAACATGGAAACCCGGCATTAAGCATCACACCAGCTGGAATTAAAGACAATGCCAAGGCTACATTTCCATACAACATCAAACAACTTCCATGCAGCATCAAACTATCGGGAGTACGGATCACACCAGCTGGAACTAAAGACAATACCAAGGCTACATTTCCATGCAACATCAAACTATCGGCAAACATGGAAACCCGGTACTAAGCATCACACCAGCTGGAATTAAAGACAATTTTTCCGGGCCAGTTTGTAGGCATTGAAAATATGGCACCTTCACCCGGTAACATATTATCAATGCCTCGGCCGAACGACTGACTTTGTAGACCTTGATGCAAGTATACCATTTCACTTGGGTCAAGGGTTACATCGTCTACCCTTTTCCACCTACTTTGTTTATTTCGCGCTTTTAGTTTTTTATTAGTGGTGTTAGGTGTTTTTGGTTTGAGTTGGTAATGTTTGAGTTTCGTAGTCACCTTCTCTCTCTCTTGGTAATTTTTTCACGTTAATTTAATGTTTTTGGTTTGGGGTTAAGTGGTTTAGGCGGTGTTACTTTTGTCCTTTTAGTTTGGCGTTTATCTCCAGTTTTACGTTCTGTCATTGTCAGTGTTTATTATTCAGTTATACGCACCGCGGTATTCATGGTTTTAGCTTTAAATTTATGTCATTTAGGTTTGGGTTAGCGGATTAGTTTTAACATTGTCGGTATTGATGATTTTAGCTTTAAGGTTATGTCATTTAGGTTAATTCGGAATGGGTTAGTGATTTGGTGTAGAGAGAAGGACGTGGACTTTCCGTTTTAATTTTATGTTACTTTGATTGGAGGTTAATGGTTTGGATTAGAAGGGAACAGCGTTAGGTTGTTCTTTTAATTTAGCATGCACCATGATAACCATAGCTCACGAATTATTGAATACCCATACAATTGCCGTACATAATGGACAGATACCTCAAATATGTTAACACAAATGTATCATACAAATCATGAAACCTGGAAGGATACAACTTTCATTCCAAAGTCTGATTGCTGTGAAGGCACACTTGAGTCGACGTAGGAAGGAGGTCGTGGTTCTTCAAGTACTGTTGGCAGTTGAGCTGCTACACGTGAACAACACACACTACGCTTTACATCAACATGCATAACAAAACGTCAATGTCCGTCTGGCATGTCATGCCGTCGCATCTACCCATCAAGTAGATGTCTCACGTAGCTGTAGACACTACAGCAATAAACCGCTCATTTCCCATATGCCACACCTTAGGGAATCGCAAAGATTTGACACGGCAAATCATGAACAATTACCACCAAATCGACCTAGAGTCTCCTGTCAAGACTCGAACGGGTTTGCCTGCGCCAGCTACCGTTTTACCATCATCGCCTCTCGTCTCGAGGTCGCCCCCTCAACCTCTGTGCAACACCAGTGTTTTGCCTGCTTCGTGGCTGAGACATCGCCTGCTTCTAGGTAAAATCACCGGCGTATGCACTTGTTTGCGGGCGAATCAAGACTCGAACCGGTTCGCTGCGCCAGCTACCCTGTCACCATCATCGCTTATCCTCTCGGGATCCTTCCCTCGCCTCCTATGCAACACCAGTATGTCGATCTGCTTCCGACACTATCACCCATCTCTAGGCAAAAGTCAGCAGAGTCTACACTTGCTCACGGGCAAATCAAGACTCGAACGGGTTTGCCTGCGCCAGCTACCGTTTCACCATCATCGACTCTCCTCTCGGGATCGTCCCCTCGCCTGCTATGCAACACCAGCATGTCGATCTGCTTCCGACACTATCACCCATCTCTAGGCAAAAGTCAGCAGAGTCTACACTTGCTCACGGGCAAATCAAGACTCGAACGGGTTTGCCTGCGCCAGCTACCGTTTCACCATCATTGACTCTCCTCTCGGGATCGTCCCCTCGCCTGCTATGCAACACCAGCCTGTCGATCTGCTTCCGACACTATCACCCATCTCTAGGTAAAAGTCAGCAGAGTCTACACTTGCTCACGGGCAAATCAAGACTCGAACGGGTTTGCCTGCGCCAGCTACCGTTTTACCATCATCGCCTCTCGTCTCGAGGTCGCCCCCTCAACCTCTGTGCAACACCAGTGTTTTGCCTGCTTCGTGGCTGAGACATCGCCTGCTTCTAGGTAAAATCACCGGCGTATGCACTTGCTCACGGGCGAATCAAGACTCGAACCGGTTCGCTGCGCCAGCTACCCTGTCACCATCATCGCCTATCCTCTCGGGATCGTCCCCTCGCCTGCTATGCAACACCAACCTGTCGCTCTGCTTCCGACACTATCACCCATCTCTAGGCAAAAGTCAGCAGAGTCTACACTTGCTCACGGGCAAATCAAGACTCGAACGGGTTTGCCTGCGCCAGCTACCGTTTCACCATCATCGACTCTCCTCTCGGGATCGTCCCCTCGCCTGCTATGCAACACCAGCCTTTCGATCTGCTTCCGACACTATCACCCATCTCTAGGCAAAAGTCAGCAGAGTCTACACTTGCTCACGGGCAAATCAAGACTCGAACGGGTTTGCCTGCGCCAGCTACCGTTTCACCATCATCGACTCTCCTCTCGGGATCGTCCCCTCGCCTGCTATGCAACACCAGCCTGTCGATCTGCTTCCGACACTATCACCCATCTCTAGGCAAAAGTCAGCAGAGTCTACACTTGCTCACGGGCAAATCAAGACTCGAACGGGTTTGCCTGCGCCAGCTACCGTTTCACCATCATCGACTCTCCTCTCGGGATCGTCCCCTCGCCTGCTATGCAACACCAGCCTTTCGATCTGCTTCCGACACTATCACCCATCTCTAGGCAAAAGTCAGCAGAGTCTACACTTGCTCACGGGCAAATCAAGACTCGAACGGGTTTGCCTGCGCCAGCTACCGTTTTACCATCATCGCCTCTCGTCTCGAGGTCGCCCCCTCAACCTCTGTGCAACACCAGTGTTTTGCCTGCTTCGTGGCTGAGACATCGCCTGCTTCTAGGTAAAATCACCGGCGTATGCACTTGTTTGCGGGCGAATCAAGACTCGAACCGGTTCGCTGCGCCAGCTACCCTGTCACCATCATCGCTTATCCTCTCGGGATCCTTCCCTCGCCTCCTATGCAACACCAGTATGTCGATCTGCTTCCGACACTATCACCCATCTCTAGGCAAAAGTCAGCAGAGTCTACACTTGCTCACGGGCAAATCAAGACTCGAACGGGTTTGCCTGCGCCAGCTACCGTTTCACCATCATCGACTCTCCTCTCGGGATCGTCCCCTCGCCTGCTATGCAACACCAGCATGTCGATCTGCTTCCGACACTATCACCCATCTCTAGGCAAAAGTCAGCAGAGTCTACACTTGCTCACGGGCAAATCAAGACTCGAACGGGTTTGCCTGCGCCAGCTACCGTTTCACCATCATTGACTCTCCTCTCGGGATCGTCCCCTCGCCTGCTATGCAACACCAGCCTGTCGATCTGCTTCCGACACTATCACCCATCTCTAGGTAAAAGTCAGCAGAGTCTACACTTGCTCACGGGCAAATCAAGACTCGAACGGGTTTGCCTGCGCCAGCTACCGTTTTACCATCATCGCCTCTCGTCTCGAGGTCGCCCCCTCAACCTCTGTGCAACACCAGTGTTTTGCCTGCTTCGTGGCTGAGACATCGCCTGCTTCTAGGTAAAATCACCGGCGTATGCACTTGCTCACGGGCGAATCAAGACTCGAACCGGTTCGCTGCGCCAGCTACCCTGTCACCATCATCGCCTATCCTCTCGGGATCGTCCCCTCGCCTGCTATGCAACACCAACCTGTCGCTCTGCTTCCGACACTATCACCCATCTCTAGGCAAAAGTCAGCAGAGTCTACACTTGCTCACGGGCAAATCAAGACTCGAACGGGTTTGCCTGCGCCAGCTACCGTTTCACCATCATCGACTCTCCTCTCGGGATCGTCCCCTCGCCTGCTATGCAACACCAGCCTTTCGATCTGCTTCCGACACTATCACCCATCTCTAGGCAAAAGTCAGCAGAGTCTACACTTGCTCACGGGCAAATCAAGACTCGAACGGGTTTGCCTGCGCCAGCTACCGTTTCACCATCATCGACTCTCCTCTCGGGATCGTCCCCTCGCCTGCTATGCAACACCAGCCTTTCGATCTGCTTCCGACACTATCACCCATCTCTAGGTAAAAGTCAGCAGAGTCTACACTTGCTCACGGGCAAATCAAGACTCGAACGGGTTTGCCTGCGCCAGCTACCGTTTTACCATCATCGCCTCTCGTCTCGAGGTCGCCCCCTCAACCTCTGTGCAACACCAGTGTTTTGCCTGCTTCGTGGCTGAGACATCGCCTGCTTCTAGGTAAAATCACCGGCGTATGCACTTGCTCACGGGCGAATCAAGACTCGAACCGGTTCGCTGCGCCAGCTACCCTGTCACCATCATCGCCTATCCTCTCGGGATCGTCCCCTCGCCTGCTATGCAACACCAACCTGTCGCTCTGCTTCCGACACTATCACCCATCTCTAGGCAAAAGTCAGCAGAGTCTACACTTGCTCACGGGCAAATCAAGACTCGAACGGGTTTGCCTGCGCCAGCTACCGTTTCACCATCATCGACTCTCCTCTCGGGATCGTCCCCTCGCCTGCTATGCAACACCAGCCTTTCGATCTGCTTCCGACACTATCACCCATCTCTAGGCAAAAGTCAGCAGAGTCTACACTTGCTCACGGGCAAATCAAGACTCGAACGGGTTTGCCTGCGCCAGCTACCGTTTTACCATCATCGCCTCTCGTCTCGAGGTCGCCCCCTCAACCTCTGTGCAACACCAGTGTTTTGCCTGCTTCGTGGCTGAGACATCGCCTGCTTCTAGGTAAAATCACCGGCGTATGCACTTGCTCACGGGCGAATCAAGACTCGAACCGGTTCGCTGCGCCAGCTACCCTGTCACCATCATCGCCTATCCTCTCGGGATCGTCCCCTCGCCTGCTATGCAACACCAACCTGTCGCTCTGCTTCCGACACTATCACCCATCTCTAGGCAAAAGTCAGCAGAGTCTACACTTGCTCACGGGCAAATCAAGACTCGAACGGGTTTGCCTGCGCCAGCTACCGTTTCACCATCATCGACTCTCCTCTCGGGATCGTCCCCTCGCCTGCTATGCAACACCAGCCTTTCGATCTGCTTCCGACACTATCACCCATCTCTAGGCAAAAGTCAGCAGAGTCTACACTTGCTCACGGGCAAATCAAGACTCGAACGGGTTTGCCTGCGCCAGCTACCGTTTTACCATCATCGCCTCTCGTCTCGAGGTCGCCCCCTCAACCTCTGTGCAACACCAGTGTTTTGCCTGCTTCGTGGCTGAGACATCGCCTGCTTCTAGGTAAAATCACCGGCGTATGCACTTGTTTGCGGGCGAATCAAGACTCGAACCGGTTCGCTGCGCCAGCTACCCTGTCACCATCATCGCTTATCCTCTCGGGATCCTTCCCTCGCCTCCTATGCAACACCAGTATGTCGATCTGCTTCCGACACTATCACCCATCTCTAGGCAAAAGTCAGCAGAGTCTACACTTGCTCACGGGCAAATCAAGACTCGAACGGGTTTGCCTGCGCCAGCTACCGTTTCACCATCATCGACTCTCCTCTCGGGATCGTCCCCTCGCCTGCTATGCAACACCAGCATGTCGATCTGCTTCCGACACTATCACCCATCTCTAGGCAAAAGTCAGCAGAGTCTACACTTGCTCACGGGCAAATCAAGACTCGAACGGGTTTGCCTGCGCCAGCTACCGTTTCACCATCATCGACTCTCCTCTCGGGATCGTCCCCTCGCCTGCTATGCAACACCAGCATGTCGATCTGCTTCCGACACTATCACCCATCTGTAGGCAAAAGTCAGCAGAGTCTACACTTGCTCACGGGCAAATCAAGACTCGAACGGGTTTGCCTGCGCCAGCTACCGTTTCACCATCATCGACTCTCCTCTCGGGATCGTCCCCTCGCCTGCTATGCAACACCAGCATATCGTTCTGCTTCTCGCAAACTCGCCATTGAGCCCCCTGTCAAGACTCGATAGTTTTCCGTTTTGCTACACCATGGCCGCTTATGGATCGAGCGTCTTCGGCAGAACGAATGATGAATAGTATGAACAACGTCGCGCGCCGTTGGTCACGCTAACCACCACGTCAACCAAGTGCTTGATCATGGTGGAGGTCGGAATTATCCCCCTATGCACAACCTTGATACTTTCCAACCTCCGTGGGCAGACGTAGAGGGCAGCGTCGCAATTTCCGCATCGCCGTTCCGTTCCCGTCCCGTCTACGTTCGTGCCCGGGGAACGTAGGCATTTTCCGAGCAGTGGCCAAGCTGGCTCGGGTTCCCCTTGTGTAGAAAAGTACGTAAATACGTTGGATAGTTAAACTTTCACCTGACGATAGTACACATTTTAAAAAGTTTAGATTTACTTTATTTGAAAAGATAGAGCAACGAAATTTTGCATGTACCTCCGCCATTAAATGGGCTTTCTGGCAATACCATCCAATTTGACATCTGACTTTTAGAAAAGAAGTTACATAGTATTTTTTTAAAAAGTACAGTAAAAAACGACTATTTTTTCGAACAAATTGTGCAATATACTTTACAATTTTCAGAATAGATGAAATCTGCTTACACCATTGTTGCCGTCACCAGAAGAGCTTTCTAATGATACCAAAAAATGTATGCTACAGACTAGAGTGCTGCAGTTAGAAGCAAAAAAGACGCAATAAGGCAACACGAGAGCAAATGCGCCATTGAAAGGCCGTAGACGCGAAAAGCGGCGGTATATACGGACGTGTGTAGCCTCTCCAAAAACCATTGTATATGTACATGTGATACGTCGTTAGAAGCAGATTTGAAAGGGCATTCATACGCATTATGGACATTTAGGAACGAGAAAACGATATAAAAATTATCAACGAAATTAACTTCCGATTACCGATCCGTTGACACGGAAATAGCATGCGGCAGTACATGCGGACAGCTATACACAACATTGCAGACGTGCATGTTATACATCGCTAGAAACCCCATGGAAAGACCTTTCAAATGAATCATAGACATAAGAAATCCAATGAGGGATAACGAAATTAGAACGAAAGTCTACTTCCGCTAACGGCGCCGTTGCGACGGAACTAACATGCGGCATCAAATCTGGACAGCTATACACAACATTGCAGACGTGCATGTTATACATCGCTAGAAACCCCATGGAAAGGCCTTTCAAATGAATCATAGATATAAGAAATCCAATGAGGGATAACGAAAGTAGGACGAAAGCCTACTTCCGCTAACGGCGCCGTTGGGACGGAACTAACATGCGGCATTACATACGGACAGCTATACACAACATTCCAGACGTACATGTTATACATCGCTAGAAACCCCATGGAAAGACCTTTCAAATGAATCATAGATATAAGAAATCCAATGAGGGATAACGAAATTAGAACGAAAGTCTACTTCCGCTACCGGCGCCGTTGCGACGGAACGGACAAGCGGCATTACCTACGGACATGCCTAGCATCTTTGCTCAACGTCGCACATGCACATGCCATACACCACCAGAAGCGAATTGAAATGCTCTTTCTAATGAATATAAGATACTGAAAGTCGCATCAGACATGTACACATGATTAACCAAGAAATAACGCACTGATGGTGTTGGCGACGCACGGGACACTCGGCATGACACGCAGGCGTATGTAGCTTGACATGCCAGTGCACATGGGCATGTCGTACATCGTCTTGAAGCCCATTTGCATGGGCTTTCACATGCACTATAGATGTTAGGGATCTTCGAAAGGAGAGAGATATTATAAGGGGTTATTGGTGGGGTCGACATGAGTCGGCGGCGGAAGTCAAGCCGGATAGAAAAGCGGCACTATATGCAGACGGTTGCAGCTGTGCACAGCATTGCAGACGTGCATGTTATGCATCGCCAGAAACCCCATGAAGAGACCTTTCAAATGAATCATAGATATTAGAAATCCAATGAGGGATAACGAAATTAGAACGAAAGTCTACTTCCGCTACCGGCGCCGTTGCGACGGAACGGACAAGCGGCATTACCTACGGACATGCCTAGCATCTTTGCTCAACGTCGCACATGCACATGCCATACACCACCAGAAGCGAATTGAAATGCTCTTTCTAATGAATATAAGATACTGAAAGTCGCATCAGACATGTACACATGATTAACCAAGAAATAACGCACTGATGGTGTTGGCGACGCACGGGACACGCGGCATGACACGCAGACGTATGTAGCTTGCCATGCCAGTGCACATGGGCTTGTCTTACATCGTCTTGAAGCCCATTTGCATGGGCTTTCACATGCACTGTAGATGATAGCGATCTTCGAAAGGAGAGAGATATTATAAGGGGTTATTGGTGGGGTCGACATGAGTCGGCGGCGGAAGTCAAGCCGGATAGAAAAGCGGCACTATATGCAGACGGTTGCAGCTGTGCACAGCATTGCAGACGTGCATGTTATGCATCGCCAGAAACCCCATGAAGAGACCTTTCAAATGAATCATAGATATTAGAAATCCAATGAGGGATAACGAAATTAGAACGAAAGTCTACTTCCGCTACCGGCGCCGTTTCGACGGAACGGACAAGCGGCATTACCTACGGACATGCCTAGCATCTTTGCTCAACGTCGCACATGCACATGCCATACACCACCAGAAGCGAATTGAAATGCTCTTTCTAATGAATATAAGATACTGAAAGTCGCATCAGACATGTACACATGATTAACCAAGAAATAACGCACTGATGGTGTTGGCGACGCACGGGACACTCGGCATGACACGCAGGCGTATGTAGCTTGACATGCCAGTGCACATGGGCATGTCGTACATCGTCTTGAAGCCCATTTGCATGGGCTTTCACATGCACTATAGATGTTAGGGATCTTCGAAAGGAGAGAGATATTATAAGGGGTTATTGGTGGGGTCGACATGAGTCGGCGGCGGAAGTCAAGCCGGATAGAAAAGCGGCACTATATGCAGACGGTTGCAGCTGTGCACAGCATTGCAGACGTGCATGTTATGCATCGCCAGAAACCCCATGAAGAGACCTTTCAAATGAATCATAGATATTAGAAATCCAATGAGGGATAACGAAATTAGAACGAAAGTCTACTTCCGCTACCGGCGCCGTTGCGACGGAACGGACAAGCGGCATTACCTACGGACATGCCTAGCATCTTTGCTCAACGTCGCACATGCACATGCCATACACCACCAGAAGCGAATTGAAATGCTCTTTCTAATGAATATAAGATACTGAAAGTCGCATCAGACATGTACACATGATTAACCAAGAAATAACGCACTGATGGTGTTGGCGACGCACGGGACACGCGGCATGACACGCAGGCGTATGTAGCTTGCCATGCCAGTGCACATGGGCTTGTCTTACATCGTCTTGAAGCCCATTTGCATGGGCTTTCACATGCACTGTAGATGATAGCGATCTTCGAAAGGAGAGAGATATTATAAGGGGTTATTGGTGGGGTCGACATGAGTCGGCGGCGGAAGTCAAGCCGGATAGAAAAGCGGCACTATATGCAGACGGTTGCAGCTGTGCACAGCATTGCAGACGTGCATGTTATGCATCGCCAGAAACCCCATGAAGAGACCTTTCAAATGAATCATAGATATTAGAAATCCAATGAGGGATAACGAAATTAGAACGAAAGTCTACTTCCGCTACCGGCGCCGTTGCGACGGAACGGACAAGCGGCATTACCTACGGACATGCCTAGCATCTTTGCTCAACGTCGCACATGCACATGCCATACACCACCAGAAGCGAATTGAAATGCTCTTTCTAATGAATATAAGATACTGAAAGTCGCATCAGACATGTACACATGATTAACCAAGAAATAACGCACTGATGGTGTTGGCGACGCACGGGACACGCGGCATGACACGCAGACGTATGTAGCTTGCCATGCCAGTGCACATGGGCTTGTCTTACATCGTCTTGAAGCCCATTTGCATGGGCTTTCACATGCACTGTAGATGATAGCGATCTTCGAAAGGAGAGAGATATTATAAGGGGTTATTGGTGGGGTCGACATGAGTCGGCGGCGGAAGTCAAGCCGGATAGAAAAGCGGCACTATATGCAGACGGTTGCAGCTGTGCACAGCATTGCAGACGTGCATGTTATGCATCGCCAGAAACCCCATGAAGAGACCTTTCAAATGAATCATAGATATTAGAAATCCAATGAGGGATAACGAAATTAGAACGAAAGTCTACTTCCGCTACCGGCGCCGTTTCGACGGAACGGACAAGCGGCATTACCTACGGACATGCCTAGCATCTTTGCTCAACGTCGCACATGCACATGCCATACACCACCAGAAGCGAATTGAAATGCTCTTTCTAATGAATATAAGATACTGAAAGTCGCATCAGACATGTACACATGATTAACCAAGAAATAACGCACTGATGGTGTTGGCGACGCACGGGACACTCGGCATGACACGCAGGCGTATGTAGCTTGACATGCCAGTGCACATGGGCATGTCGTACATCGTCTTGAAGCCCATTTGCATGGGCTTTCACATGCACTATAGATGTTAGGGATCTTCGAAAGGAGAGAGATATTATAAGGGGTTATTGGTGGGGTCGACATGAGTCGGCGGCGGAAGTCAAGCCGGATAGAAAAGCGGCACTATATGCAGACGGTTGCAGCTGTGCACAGCATTGCAGACGTGCATGTTATGCATCGCCAGAAACCCCATGAAGAGACCTTTCAAATGAATCATAGATATTAGAAATCCAATGAGGGATAACGAAATTAGAACGAAAGTCTACTTCCGCTACCGGCGCCGTTGCGACGGAACGGACAAGCGGCATTACCTACGGACATGCCTAGCATCTTTGCTCAACGTCGCACATGCACATGCCATACACCACCAGAAGCGAATTGAAATGCTCTTTCTAATGAATATAAGATACTGAAAGTCGCATCAGACATGTACACATGATTAACCAAGAAATAACGCACTGATGGTGTTGGCGACGCACGGGACACGCGGCATGACACGCAGACGTATGTAGCTTGCCATGCCAGTGCACATGGGCTTGTCTTACATCGTCTTGAAGCCCATTTGCATGGGCTTTCACATGCACTGTAGATGATAGCGATCTTCGAAAGGAGAGAGATATTATAAGGGGTTATTGGTGGGGTCGACATGAGTCGGCGGCGGAAGTCAAGCCGGATAGAAAAGCGGCACTATATGCAGACGGTTGCAGCTGTGCACAGCATTGCAGACGTGCATGTTATGCATCGCCAGAAACCCCATGAAGAGACCTTTCAAATGAATCATAGATATTAGAAATCCAATGAGGGATAACGAAATTAGAACGAAAGTCTACTTCCGCTACCGGCGCCGTTTCGACGGAACGGACAAGCGGCATTACCTACGGACATGCCTAGCATCTTTGCTCAACGTCGCACATGCACATGCCATACACCACCAGAAGCGAATTGAAATGCTCTTTCTAATGAATATAAGATACTGAAAGTCGCATCAGACATGTACACATGATTAACCAAGAAATAACGCACTGATGGTGTTGGCGACGCACGGGACACTCGGCATGACACGCAGGCGTATGTAGCTTGACATGCCAGTGCACATGGGCATGTCGTACATCGTCTTGAAGCCCATTTGCATGGGCTTTCACATGCACTATAGATGTTAGGGATCTTCGAAAGGAGAGAGATATTATAAGGGGTTATTGGTGGGGTCGACATGAGTCGGCGGCGGAAGTCAAGCCGGATAGAAAAGCGGCACTATATGCAGACGGTTGCAGCTGTGCACAGCATTGCAGACGTGCATGTTATGCATCGCCAGAAACCCCATGAAGAGACCTTTCAAATGAATCATAGATATTAGAAATCCAATGAGGGATAACGAAATTAGAACGAAAGTCTACTTCCGCTACCGGCGCCGTTGCGACGGAACGGACAAGCGGCATTACCTACGGACATGCCTAGCATCTTTGCTCAACGTCGCACATGCACATGCCATACACCACCAGAAGCGAATTGAAATGCTCTTTCTAATGAATATAAGATACTGAAAGTCGCATCAGACATGTACACATGATTAACCAAGAAATAACGCACTGATGGTGTTGGCGACGCACGGGACACGCGGCATGACACGCAGGCGTATGTAGCTTGCCATGCCAGTGCACATGGGCTTGTCTTACATCGTCTTGAAGCCCATTTGCATGGGCTTTCACATGCACTGTAGATGATAGCGATCTTCGAAAGGAGAGAGATATTATAAGGGGTTATTGGTGGGGTCGACATGAGTCGGCGGCGGAAGTCAAGCCGGATAGAAAAGCGGCACTATATGCAGACGGTTGCAGCTGTGCACAGCATTGCAGACGTGCATGTTATGCATCGCCAGAAACCCCATGAAGAGACCTTTCAAATGAATCATAGATATTAGAAATCCAATGAGGGATAACGAAATTAGAACGAAAGTCTACTTCCGCTACCGGCGCCGTTGCGACGGAACGGACAAGCGGCATTACCTACGGACATGCCTAGCATCTTTGCTCAACGTCGCACATGCACATGCCATACACCACCAGAAGCGAATTGAAATGCTCTTTCTAATGAATATAAGATACTGAAAGTCGCATCAGACATGTACACATGATTAACCAAGAAATAACGCACTGATGGTGTTGGCGACGCACGGGACACGCGGCATGACACGCAGACGTATGTAGCTTGCCATGCCAGTGCACATGGGCTTGTCTTACATCGTCTTGAAGCCCATTTGCATGGGCTTTCACATGCACTGTAGATGATAGCGATCTTCGAAAGGAGAGAGATATTATAAGGGGTTATTGGTGGGGTCGACATGAGTCGGCGGCGGAAGTCAAGCCGGATAGAAAAGCGGCACTATATGCAGACGGTTGCAGCTGTGCACAGCATTGCAGACGTGCATGTTATGCATCGCCAGAAACCCCATGAAGAGACCTTTCAAATGAATCATAGATATTAGAAATCCAGTGAGGGATAACGAAATTAGAACGAAAGTCTACTTCCGCTACCGGCGCCGTTGCGACGGAACGGACAAGCGGCATTACCTACGGACATGCCTAGCATCTTTGCTCAACGTCGCACATGCACATGCCATACACCACCAGAAGCGAATTGAAATGCTCTTTCTAATGAATATAAGATACTGAAAGTCGCATCAGACATGTACACATGATTAACCAAGAAATAACGCACTGATGGTGTTGGCGACGCACGGGACACGCGGCATGACACGCAGACGTATGTAGCTTGCCATGCCAGTGCACATGGGCTTGTCTTACATCGTCTTGAAGCCCATTTGCATGGGCTTTCACATGCACTGTAGATGATAGCGATCTTCGAAAGGAGAGAGATATTATAAGGGGTTATTGGTGGGGTCGACATGAGTCGGCGGCGGAAGTCAAGCCGGATAGAAAAGCGGCACTATATGCAGACGGTTGCAGCTGTGCACAGCATTGCAGACGTGCATGTTATGCATCGCCAGAAACCCCATGAAGAGACCTTTCAAATGAATCATAGATATTAGAAATCCAATGAGGGATAACGAAATTAGAACGAAAGTCTACTTCCGCTACCGGCGCCGTTGCGACGGAACGGACAAGCGGCATCACCTACGGACATGCCTAGCATCTTTGGTAGAAAGAAAATATAGCTGAAAAAGATATAGTATGTTAGATATATAAAGAATTGTATGTTTGAACCAAATATATCATGAAATAGACTTTTGCGAAACCACATGAACGAAACATTGCATTGCATTTGAAATTTGACTTATGTAGCGCAGAATGGATATAGAAAAATATATCTGAAAAAGACATAACACATTAGATACATAAAGAATTGTATAACTGAACCAAATACATTATGAGCTATTTGTGTTAACCAGCACTCACCACGTGGAGGTTGCTCATTTAAGAGTGCCATTTTTCTTCTCCTGCACCATTCCCACAACAGCAAGTTCGAACAGCGAACCCCTTTACTACTGCTGTATAAACCTAATGGGTCGAAACTGACATTAGGTTATGGAATTACAGGCTATAACCTACTACTTCTATCCTACGGTTTTGGTTTGATCTACTCTCTGGTCTAGTGTCATGTAGCTTTTCCTGCACCATTCCCACAACAGCAAGTTCGAACAGCGAACCCCTTTACTACTGCTGTATAAACCTAATGGGTCGAAACTGACATAAGGTTATGGAATTACAGGCTATAACCTACTACTTCTATCCTACGGGTTTGGCTTTATCAACTTTCCGGTCTACTTTCACTTTCATCTACTTGTTTCTCACCTTTTGGGCTTTATGAGCTTGCCTTTTCCTTTGCTTTTCCCTTTTCCCTTCCCCCTACCTTCAAGGGGTTGGGTCTGGGGCTGGAGCTGGCTGGAGGAATCTGTTGGAACTGACGCCGATGCAGATTCCTCAGCGTTTGATGTACCCGCTGCTTGTTGGATAACATCTTGCACAAAAGCACACTCACTAGCAGCCTGTAAGGGAGTCTTCTTAGCGTAGTACCTACTGACAGTCTTTTGGCCATGTGCAAGATAGTCACTGGCCATCTTACGTTTTGCAGCATCATCGGGATGCTGCCTTGCCACTTCAGTCTCCAAAGCTTTCCGAACATCCGTGGCCGTAAATGTCCTCCGTTCGTTTTCGAAGTTGGGTTTAAGGAAACCTCTTGTCCTCTGATAGCGGGCCAACTCGAGACACATATTCCCCACTTCAGTGCCGTCCACTCTCCTGAAGAAAGGCGATTTGTCCGGTAGAGCATCTTCAGGCATGTCACCACGTACATATTGACGGTAATCCCTGAACATGTCGTAATCCTCTTTGGACAAGCTTAGGGTGACCAGGAAGCTCATGGACGTCTTGTGGTCCATGAAAGAAAGTTGGTACCTCCCGGCAACACACCGTGCCTTATTGAAATCTGCCAACTTCATACACGACGGCACTGAAGGTCTTTGGGCATGTCCAAGTTGAATTATCCCACAAGACAAGTACCGCATCACCAGGCGCTGATCGTCCTCAGATGGAAGTTGATCTGCCTTGGCCCGGTCCAGGATGTCCCTCACCTCTTGTCTGGTTGCAGGATCGGTGTACCCCTTTTGAACAACGGAAATGGGCGGCGGTTGTTTGGTTTCATCTCTGAATTCTGTAACAGATTTACGGACCTCTTCGCGTTTATACTGGCTAGAGACACCTGTATATGAACAATGCGTAGCACTTGTAAACCTACGCAAATTATCGAAAACCCTTGGGGACATTTGAACGTACGTTTGGCAGTAGCTGAGAAAGGATTTGACAGCTGACATGTAATTTTTAATGCCACCTGCAGATACCCCATTTTGTGAAAGGACCGTGTTAAAATAATGAATTTCATCTACATGCTCAAATATATCAAAGTTGATACAAGCCATATTACTATTTGGGAAAACATGTTTTTGGATATAATAGAAAAACTTAGAAACGCGGCGACACGTGTCACCAGCATTACGCCCTGCTTTTTTAAGAATATTGGTTAAATATTGATAAAACCCTGAAAGTGTCGGCTCACTTTCAGGGAACCTATCGTATAAGCCAGTGTTTGTAAGATTAGCCCTGACTGTGTTTTGTTTGTAATTATACCGAGTACCACTTCTGGTAGACCCAGTTAAACCAGCACTGGTACTCGGCATTGGATTACTAGTTGAAGGAGAGGCTGCAGATGCGTCCTCTCCTTGAATTGTGTGGCCAAAGTGTTTAAGTACCCTGATGTAATCAGGGATTTGATTTTTGTTGACACTGTATGTGCCACAAAATGCCAGTAGAGCCGACATTGACACCAGCTGTGTAGCAGTATAGGACTCGCTACGGCGGCGATTTTGGGCGTGTATGGCGTGTAGACCAGGAGTAGAGCTACCAGGATAACATTGCTTTAAATGCGCGATGCCTTTGTAATATGTTTTACACTTTTGACAAACGACCGAAATGTTTGTGGAAGGCATACTTGATGATAGTGCTGGGACACTTACTTTCTGGGAATGATTGGTCTGGATGTCACAGTCTTGAACAAATTAAGAAATAAACTGCTTATACGATATGTCTATTTAGGGAATAAACCTAGTAATGTTGAGTATCAGTTTGATAAAGTGAGCAACGTAAATGACTGAAAAATGCAGAAATTAAGAACAAACGAGAAGAAATAAAAGTAAAGTTCACTTGCCAATGGTGATTGCCAGCGCTGACTGGTAGTGATCCACTAAGACACTTGGTCTGTGATGATGAAATTGCAGTGACATGCATTCCCTTATATTACCATGTCGCGGTCAGACAACCAATGGGATGGTTTAGATGAAGTTCACGTGGCCAAGCCGGATGTTTCTACGGGGGAGGAGGAAACTGGAAATTGTCCATCTCCATTCCATGCGTGATGTCCATTTGGAGGGGCAAGAGCATGCCAAAAGGTGTGAATTGCACATGCCAAAGGAATTTTATACGCAAAGTTGAAGTCAGTGGGGCGACGAGGTTTAAAATCACAAAGTAGCGGCATGTCAAAAGGAAGTGACCCAAGCTGAGTGATTATAACCATAAGAGAGCAAGGCAGGTGACGAAATTACAATTGCTGATAAATAGCATCTCCAGGGTACGAAGATGTGAACACAGACGAGTGATATGCAGCTAATCACGTAGTAATTAAGTTTACAGGAAGGTAGAGAAGAACGTGTACTCGTAGTATATACAATCAGTCCATGCGGACAGATCTGAAAGAAGTTATGAAAATAATGATGATAAGGAGTTGCGAACGCAACTCAGTAACTAAGTGGCCAGACAGAGGCGGCCTTTGTGATAAGTTACAGTTGTCAGAGCATGGCGCCATCTTGTCTGTTTGATGCGCGTCGTTACATAAGGGAACGTTTATTCGAATGCACAGTATACCTTGGCACATCCACATTGTCAAGGTATTACCGACCCCTTTTACACCATTGGTTTCTGATGCTGAAGTAACAGCTGAGGAAAGATGCGCGCCAGATCCCCAATTCTACCAGCCACACGCACAAGTACAGTTACATAATGCCGCGCATTCCTTGATTAAAAGACGTTCCTTGAATGCATATTATAACCTGGCATAGACGCACTTTCAAGGGCTTTCAGGTGCGTTTGAAACATTAAATGTTGGATGATTGATCGTGAAATTATAGGTGCCTTAACACTGACGGGAGACGTGAGCCAGACCCCCGACTTTAACCGCCATCAGCAGTTGCATAATGACGCGCATGGCTTGACTGTCTGAGGTGACACGAATATACGTCACACCTTGGCACAACCGCACTTTCAAGGGCTTTCCGATGCATTTTAAATCTTTCATTTTGGATGAAGGATAATGAAATAATAGCTGGCGGAAGGTACGCGCCAGATCTCCGTTTTTACCTACCAGTCGCACAAGAACAGTTACGTAATGACGCGCATTGCCTGATTATCTCATGTTGCTCGAACGCCCGTTATAATTTGGCAGAGCCGCACTTTCAAGGGCTTTCAGATGCATGTTAAACATTAAATTTTGGATGGTGGATCGTGAAATTATAGCTGCCGTAACACTGACGGGAGACGAGCGCCGGATCCCCGACTACTTTACCCGCCATTGGCGCAAATGCATTTACATAATGGCGCGCATTGCTTGACTCTCAGACGCGACTCGAATGCACATTACACCTTGGCAGAACCGCACTTTCAAGGGCTTTCCACCACCGTAAAAGTTTATATATTAAGACCACAGGCGTTGCTTCTATGGCTTTATTCCAGTTCGTTGCAACTTTAACTCTGTCACGTATATTGATTCCTGTGTAGAGCGAATGTCTAATGTTGCACACCAGCATGTTGCACATTTCCAGAATCCCACATGAATCCCCTTGCAAATGCTTTGTAGTTGTAAATATTAACGACGCCGGTATAGCCGGTGAACAGATTTATGTAAATTCCGCCAATCTATATCACCTGCGGTATTTGTTGCATTTCGCACATGAAAACCCATGTAGCTCCACCACTAAATGCGCAACGTGTGCGTTTTATACACTGTCTGACACACGCTTTAACTGGCTTTCAAACGCAGTATAGAAATGCATTTTCTAAGGTGAATCGTAAGAGTGGTTGCCATTAGATCATGACCGGACTATGGTGGCATGATGACTACTGTGATATAGAAGAATTGAAGTTCAACAAAATTACACAAACCATCATGTCGGAGATTCAATCTGGACTGGTTACCAGGGGCACCATTAGAATCACGTTTGCATTTTTGGAGAGAGCGTTGGATCGGGTTTCCAACCATGTATAACATGCATAGATATCACAAAGTAAAAGGCTTCCAAAATACAATGGCGCGAGCGACTTCCACCGGAGGCTGGGTGGAAGAAAAGTCTTCCACCGAGACTCCTGTGGAAGAAATTCAGAAGGCCTAAAATCACGGAAACCTTAATTGCTGGGCTATAAATTTGCCAAAAAAGAAACGGAAAAATTCTACGTGACGCGCAAGGGTCCCGCTATCCAATGACGTGCAGGATGCGCGTGTAAGGCGGCGAATGCAGCTCCCAAGGGAGCCGTGCTGCAATAGGTGATACAATCTGGGTGGCCTATATCAGGGAGCAAGAGACGTAGGGTGCCGTCACTTAACGGCCGCCTGGGCGCTGACCATGCACGGCCCATTCCTATGTTGCACATCGACGTAAAGCTGGTTTCCAGGGCTATCTGGCGGTGTCATCAGAAATGACCTGCCGTCGACAGGTTCGACGTCGGGACGCTTTAAAGTCCGATGTAACTCGATTTTTGGCAGCTTTTCACGCTGCGGGTACTTGTCATGTTTCGTACATCGACCCCAGGGTTTTGTCTTCGACATGGGTCGGAAGCCCTGTGTCTTGACTTTCGCGTCATGTGCGACACGTGTGGCTGCCGTTATGTTTTCCCACCCTTAAAGCCACCCAAAGCCAAAGCCTGTGCGTGCGGCGGGATGCAAAACAGCTTATTTGATATCACGCGAGTGAGTGAGTGAGAGTGATTAAACATACCTACACATACACTTACGAATTGAAAGCCAGAACTGCCCATTAGCTTTTGGTGTCAGGTGTACGCCGTCCTTGGCTAGCAGCGCAGGTCCCATCCTCATGTGCTGGCTGTGTTCCCAAAGGGTGGCATCCAGACGGCGTCGCAACATCTTCTTCAAGCGCCGGTTCGCCTCCTCCACCTTCCGCTTGTAGGCAGAGACCGTCATGTTCCTTGGTTTTACCCTCGGAAACAGACTCCCTATCACCGCCCTGGAGCCTGGCCGTTTCCACCGAAGGTAGTCCAGAAGATCCAGCAGGTCTTCGACCAGGTCCCGAGGATCAGTAGAGGCCGACACGTCGTTCTCTCCCACTTGAAAGAACACAATGCCCTGAAAAGCTGCATCAAGGACATCCACCTCAGCTTTCATCCGAGCGACGGTCGCCCCTCCGATCCCACGCACGGTAGTGAGGATGCCATGTGGAGGGGGACAGACTTGAACAAGTCGCCGCACGAAACTATGCCCCAGGATGGCAAAGTGCAGTGGCTTTGAAACAGGAGCTTCAAAAAGTGCGCAGGCCATGACTTGAATGAAGTTAGTCTTCAAAAACGATTTCTGACAATGAGTTGTGTCAAATAATATCAGCACAAGTGCCGTGATGCTCGTATCTGACTGCTAAGTATATATAGCCTGGGTCATTGATACGTGTTTGTACTGAGCTCTGCATTGAACTCACGGGATCAATCGTTCATGGATTAAGACCTGTTGTTAGCTTAAGCCTGACACGACTCACTCATCTCGTTCAGTTATGGGATAAAACAACGAGTCAATGATTGGTGTTTTCAGTCGTAATTGCCGCCACTTTGATTGGCTTCTCACTCAGAAACTCACGGATTAGGCATTACCATCAAAGCATCAGAGCCAAGCTTGTGTGTCCCACCCCGACAAGTGCTTCTGCAAACATGACACCAGTCACGGCACAATTCCAGACAATGTAGTGATGTGATGTGATTGTGTTTGTCTTGTGTGAGGGTGACCTGTAGTAACG
Source organism: Haliotis asinina (assembly GCF_037392515.1). Taxonomy (NCBI): domain Eukaryota; kingdom Metazoa; phylum Mollusca; class Gastropoda; order Lepetellida; family Haliotidae; genus Haliotis; species Haliotis asinina. The sequence continues at coordinate 29,290 of NW_027133890.1, read as the reverse complement.
CTAAGAATCACAAAGGCAGTGTCTTCGCTTTCTCTCCAGCTGGAATTAAAGACAATACCAAGGCTACATTTCCATACAGCATCAAACAACTTCCATACAACATCAAACTATCGGGAGTACGGATCACACCAGCTGGAACTAAAGACAATACCAAGGCTACATTTCCATGCAACATCAAACTATCGGCAAACATGGAAACCCGGTACTAAGCATCACACCAGCTGGAATTAAAGACAATGCCAAGGCTACATTTCCATACAACATCAAACAACTTCCATGCAACATCAAACTATCGGGAGTACGGATCACACCAGCTGGAACTAAAGACAATACCAAGGCTACATTTCCATGCAACATCAAACTATCGGCAAACATGGAAACCCGGCATTAAGCATCACACCAGCTGGAATTAAAGACAATGCCAAGGCTACATTTCCATACAACATCAAACAACTTCCATGCAGCATCAAACTATCGGGAGTACGGATCACACCAGCTGGAACTAAAGACAATACCAAGGCTACATTTCCATGCAACATCAAACTATCGGCAAACATGGAAACCCGGTACTAAGCATCACACCAGCTGGAATTAAAGACAATGCCAAGGCTACATTTCCATACAACATCAAACAACTTCCATGCAACATCAAACTATCGGGAGTACGGATCACACCAGCTGGAACTAAAGACAATACCAAGGCTACATTTCCATGCAACATCAAACTATCGGCAAACATGGAAACCCGGCATTAAGCATCACACCAGCTGGAATTAAAGACAATGCCAAGGCTACATTTCCATACAACATCAAACAACTTCCATGCAGCATCAAACTATCGGGAGTACGGATCACACCAGCTGGAACTAAAGACAATACCAAGGCTACATTTCCATGCAACATCAAACTATCGGCAAACATGGAAACCCGGTACTAAGCATCACACCAGCTGGAATTAAAGACAATTTTTCCGGGCCAGTTTGTAGGCATTGAAAATATGGCACCTTCACCCGGTAACATATTATCAATGCCTCGGCCGAACGACTGACTTTGTAGACCTTGATGCAAGTATACCATTTCACTTGGGTCAAGGGTTACATCGTCTACCCTTTTCCACCTACTTTGTTTATTTCGCGCTTTTAGTTTTTTATTAGTGGTGTTAGGTGTTTTTGGTTTGAGTTGGTAATGTTTGAGTTTCGTAGTCACCTTCTCTCTCTCTTGGTAATTTTTTCACGTTAATTTAATGTTTTTGGTTTGGGGTTAAGTGGTTTAGGCGGTGTTACTTTTGTCCTTTTAGTTTGGCGTTTATCTCCAGTTTTACGTTCTGTCATTGTCAGTGTTTATTATTCAGTTATACGCACCGCGGTATTCATGGTTTTAGCTTTAAATTTATGTCATTTAGGTTTGGGTTAGCGGATTAGTTTTAACATTGTCGGTATTGATGATTTTAGCTTTAAGGTTATGTCATTTAGGTTAATTCGGAATGGGTTAGTGATTTGGTGTAGAGAGAAGGACGTGGACTTTCCGTTTTAATTTTATGTTACTTTGATTGGAGGTTAATGGTTTGGATTAGAAGGGAACAGCGTTAGGTTGTTCTTTTAATTTAGCATGCACCATGATAACCATAGCTCACGAATTATTGAATACCCATACAATTGCCGTACATAATGGACAGATACCTCAAATATGTTAACACAAATGTATCATACAAATCATGAAACCTGGAAGGATACAACTTTCATTCCAAAGTCTGATTGCTGTGAAGGCACACTTGAGTCGACGTAGGAAGGAGGTCGTGGTTCTTCAAGTACTGTTGGCAGTTGAGCTGCTACACGTGAACAACACACACTACGCTTTACATCAACATGCATAACAAAACGTCAATGTCCGTCTGGCATGTCATGCCGTCGCATCTACCCATCAAGTAGATGTCTCACGTAGCTGTAGACACTACAGCAATAAACCGCTCATTTCCCATATGCCACACCTTAGGGAATCGCAAAGATTTGACACGGCAAATCATGAACAATTACCACCAAATCGACCTAGAGTCTCCTGTCAAGACTCGAACGGGTTTGCCTGCGCCAGCTACCGTTTTACCATCATCGCCTCTCGTCTCGAGGTCGCCCCCTCAACCTCTGTGCAACACCAGTGTTTTGCCTGCTTCGTGGCTGAGACATCGCCTGCTTCTAGGTAAAATCACCGGCGTATGCACTTGTTTGCGGGCGAATCAAGACTCGAACCGGTTCGCTGCGCCAGCTACCCTGTCACCATCATCGCTTATCCTCTCGGGATCCTTCCCTCGCCTCCTATGCAACACCAGTATGTCGATCTGCTTCCGACACTATCACCCATCTCTAGGCAAAAGTCAGCAGAGTCTACACTTGCTCACGGGCAAATCAAGACTCGAACGGGTTTGCCTGCGCCAGCTACCGTTTCACCATCATCGACTCTCCTCTCGGGATCGTCCCCTCGCCTGCTATGCAACACCAGCATGTCGATCTGCTTCCGACACTATCACCCATCTCTAGGCAAAAGTCAGCAGAGTCTACACTTGCTCACGGGCAAATCAAGACTCGAACGGGTTTGCCTGCGCCAGCTACCGTTTCACCATCATTGACTCTCCTCTCGGGATCGTCCCCTCGCCTGCTATGCAACACCAGCCTGTCGATCTGCTTCCGACACTATCACCCATCTCTAGGTAAAAGTCAGCAGAGTCTACACTTGCTCACGGGCAAATCAAGACTCGAACGGGTTTGCCTGCGCCAGCTACCGTTTTACCATCATCGCCTCTCGTCTCGAGGTCGCCCCCTCAACCTCTGTGCAACACCAGTGTTTTGCCTGCTTCGTGGCTGAGACATCGCCTGCTTCTAGGTAAAATCACCGGCGTATGCACTTGCTCACGGGCGAATCAAGACTCGAACCGGTTCGCTGCGCCAGCTACCCTGTCACCATCATCGCCTATCCTCTCGGGATCGTCCCCTCGCCTGCTATGCAACACCAACCTGTCGCTCTGCTTCCGACACTATCACCCATCTCTAGGCAAAAGTCAGCAGAGTCTACACTTGCTCACGGGCAAATCAAGACTCGAACGGGTTTGCCTGCGCCAGCTACCGTTTCACCATCATCGACTCTCCTCTCGGGATCGTCCCCTCGCCTGCTATGCAACACCAGCCTTTCGATCTGCTTCCGACACTATCACCCATCTCTAGGCAAAAGTCAGCAGAGTCTACACTTGCTCACGGGCAAATCAAGACTCGAACGGGTTTGCCTGCGCCAGCTACCGTTTCACCATCATCGACTCTCCTCTCGGGATCGTCCCCTCGCCTGCTATGCAACACCAGCCTGTCGATCTGCTTCCGACACTATCACCCATCTCTAGGTAAAAGTCAGCAGAGTCTACACTTGCTCACGGGCAAATCAAGACTCGAACGGGTTTGCCTGCGCCAGCTACCGTTTTACCATCATCGCCTCTCGTCTCGAGGTCGCCCCCTCAACCTCTGTGCAACACCAGTGTTTTGCCTGCTTCGTGGCTGAGACATCGCCTGCTTCTAGGTAAAATCACCGGCGTATGCACTTGCTCACGGGCGAATCAAGACTCGAACCGGTTCGCTGCGCCAGCTACCCTGTCACCATCATCGCCTATCCTCTCGGGATCGTCCCCTCGCCTGCTATGCAACACCAACCTGTCGCTCTGCTTCCGACACTATCACCCATCTCTAGGCAAAAGTCAGCAGAGTCTACACTTGCTCACGGGCAAATCAAGACTCGAACGGGTTTGCCTGCGCCAGCTACCGTTTCACCATCATCGACTCTCCTCTCGGGATCGTCCCCTCGCCTGCTATGCAACACCAGCCTTTCGATCTGCTTCCGACACTATCACCCATCTCTAGGCAAAAGTCAGCAGAGTCTACACTTGCTCACGGGCAAATCAAGACTCGAACGGGTTTGCCTGCGCCAGCTACCGTTTTACCATCATCGCCTCTCGTCTCGAGGTCGCCCCCTCAACCTCTGTGCAACACCAGTGTTTTGCCTGCTTCGTGGCTGAGACATCGCCTGCTTCTAGGTAAAATCACCGGCGTATGCACTTGTTTGCGGGCGAATCAAGACTCGAACCGGTTCGCTGCGCCAGCTACCCTGTCACCATCATCGCCTATCCTCTCGGGATCGTCCCCTCGCCTGCTATGCAACACCAACCTGTCGCTCTGCTTCCGACACTATCACCCATCTCTAGGCAAAAGTCAGCAGAGTCTACACTTGCTCACGGGCAAATCAAGACTCGAACGGGTTTGCCTGCGCCAGCTACCGTTTCACCATCATCGACTCTCCTCTCGGGATCGTCCCCTCGCCTGCTATGCAACACCAGCCTTTCGATCTGCTTCCGACACTATCACCCATCTCTAGGCAAAAGTCAGCAGAGTCTACACTTGCTCACGGGCAAATCAAGACTCGAACGGGTTTGCCTGCGCCAGCTACCGTTTCACCATCATCGACTCTCCTCTCGGGATCGTCCCCTCGCCTGCTATGCAACACCAGCCTTTCGATCTGCTTCCGACACTATCACCCATCTCTAGGCAAAAGTCAGCAGAGTCTACACTTGCTCACGGGCAAATCAAGACTCGAACGGGTTTGCCTGCGCCAGCTACCGTTTCACCATCATCGACTCTCCTCTCGGGATCGTCCCCTCGCCTGCTATGCAACACCAGCCTTTCGATCTGCTTCCGACACTATCACCCATCTCTAGGCAAAAGTCAGCAGAGTCTACACTTGCTCACGGGCAAATCAAGACTCGAACGGGTTTGCCTGCGCCAGCTACCGTTTTACCATCATCGCCTCTCGTCTCGAGGTCGCCCCCTCAACCTCTGTGCAACACCAGTGTTTTGCCTGCTTCGTGGCTGAGACATCGCCTGCTTCTAGGTAAAATCACCGGCGTATGCACTTGTTTGCGGGCGAATCAAGACTCGAACCGGTTCGCTGCGCCAGCTACCCTGTCACCATCATCGCTTATCCTCTCGGGATCCTTCCCTCGCCTCCTATGCAACACCAGTATGTCGATCTGCTTCCGACACTATCACCCATCTCTAGGCAAAAGTCAGCAGAGTCTACACTTGCTCACGGGCAAATCAAGACTCGAACGGGTTTGCCTGCGCCAGCTACCGTTTCACCATCATCGACTCTCCTCTCGGGATCGTCCCCTCGCCTGCTATGCAACACCAGCATGTCGATCTGCTTCCGACACTATCACCCATCTCTAGGCAAAAGTCAGCAGAGTCTACACTTGCTCACGGGCAAATCAAGACTCGAACGGGTTTGCCTGCGCCAGCTACCGTTTCACCATCATTGACTCTCCTCTCGGGATCGTCCCCTCGCCTGCTATGCAACACCAGCCTGTCGATCTGCTTCCGACACTATCACCCATCTCTAGGTAAAAGTCAGCAGAGTCTACACTTGCTCACGGGCAAATCAAGACTCGAACGGGTTTGCCTGCGCCAGCTACCGTTTTACCATCATCGCCTCTCGTCTCGAGGTCGCCCCCTCAACCTCTGTGCAACACCAGTGTTTTGCCTGCTTCGTGGCTGAGACATCGCCTGCTTCTAGGTAAAATCACCGGCGTATGCACTTGCTCACGGGCGAATCAAGACTCGAACCGGTTCGCTGCGCCAGCTACCCTGTCACCATCATCGCCTATCCTCTCGGGATCGTCCCCTCGCCTGCTATGCAACACCAGCATGTCGATCTGCTTCCGACACTATCACCCATCTGTAGGCAAAAGTCAGCAGAGTCTACACTTGCTCACGGGCAAATCAAGACTCGAACGGGTTTGCCTGCGCCAGCTACCGTTTCACCATCATCGACTCTCCTCTCGGGATCGTCCCCTCGCCTGCTATGCAACACCAGCATGTCGATCTGCTTCCGACACTATCACCCATCTGTAGGCAAAAGTCAGCAGAGTCTACACTTGCTCACGGGCAAATCAAGACTCGAACGGGTTTGCCTGCGCCAGCTACCGTTTCACCATCATCGACTCTCCTCTCGGGATCGTCCCCTCGCCTGCTATGCAACACCAGCATATCGTTCTGCTTCTCGCAAACTCGCCATTGAGCCCCCTGTCAAGACTCGATAGTTTTCCGTTTTGCTACACCATGGCCGCTTATGGATCGAGCGTCTTCGGCAGAACGAATGATGAATAGTATGAACAACGTCGCGCGCCGTTGGTCACGCTAACCACCACGTCAACCAAGTGCTTGATCATGGTGGAGGTCGGAATTATCCCCCTATGCACAACCTTGATACTTTCCAACCTCCGTGGGCAGACGTAGAGGGCAGCGTCGCAATTTCCGCATCGCCGTTCCGTTCCCGTCCCGTCTACGTTCGTGCCCGGGGAACGTAGGCATTTTCCGAGCAGTGGCCAAGCTGGCTCGGGTTCCCCTTGTGTAGAAAAGTACGTAAATACGTTGGATAGTTAAACTTTCACCTGACGATAGTACACATTTTAAAAAGTTTAGATTTACTTTATTTGAAAAGATAGAGCAACGAAATTTTGCATGTACCTCCGCCATTAAATGGGCTTTCTGGCAATACCATCCAATTTGACATCTGACTTTTAGAAAAGAAGTTACATAGTATTTTTTTAAAAAGTACAGTAAAAAACGACTATTTTTTCGAACAAATTGTGCAATATACTTTACAATTTTCAGAATAGATGAAATCTGCTTACACCATTGTTGCCGTCACCAGAAGAGCTTTCTAATGATACCAAAAAATGTATGCTACAGACTAGAGTGCTGCAGTTAGAAGCAAAAAAGACGCAATAAGGCAACACGAGAGCAAATGCGCCATTGAAAGGCCGTAGACGCGAAAAGCGGCGGTATATACGGACGTGTGTAGCCTCTCCAAAAACCATTGTATATGTACATGTGATACGTCGTTAGAAGCAGATTTGAAAGGGCATTCATACGCATTATGGACATTTAGGAACGAGAAAACGATATAAAAATTATCAACGAAATTAACTTCCGATTACCGATCCGTTGACACGGAAATAGCATGCGGCAGTACATGCGGACAGCTATACACAACATTGCAGACGTGCATGTTATACATCGCTAGAAACCCCATGGAAAGACCTTTCAAATGAATCATAGACATAAGAAATCCAATGAGGGATAACGAAATTAGAACGAAAGTCTACTTCCGCTAACGGCGCCGTTGCGACGGAACTAACATGCGGCATCAAATCTGGACAGCTATACACAACATTGCAGACGTGCATGTTATACATCGCTAGAAACCCCATGGAAAGGCCTTTCAAATGAATCATAGATATAAGAAATCCAATGAGGGATAACGAAAGTAGGACGAAAGCCTACTTCCGCTAACGGCGCCGTTGGGACGGAACTAACATGCGGCATTACATACGGACAGCTATACACAACATTCCAGACGTACATGTTATACATCGCTAGAAACCCCATGGAAAGACCTTTCAAATGAATCATAGATATAAGAAATCCAATGAGGGATAACGAAATTAGAACGAAAGTCTACTTCCGCTACCGGCGCCGTTGCGACGGAACGGACAAGCGGCATTACCTACGGACATGCCTAGCATCTTTGCTCAACGTCGCACATGCACATGCCATACACCACCAGAAGCGAATTGAAATGCTCTTTCTAATGAATATAAGATACTGAAAGTCGCATCAGACATGTACACATGATTAACCAAGAAATAACGCACTGATGGTGTTGGCGACGCACGGGACACTCGGCATGACACGCAGGCGTATGTAGCTTGACATGCCAGTGCACATGGGCATGTCGTACATCGTCTTGAAGCCCATTTGCATGGGCTTTCACATGCACTATAGATGTTAGGGATCTTCGAAAGGAGAGAGATATTATAAGGGGTTATTGGTGGGGTCGACATGAGTCGGCGGTGGAAGTCAAGCCGGATAGAAAAGCGGCACTATATGCAGACGGTTGCAGCTGTGCACAGCATTGCAGACGTGCATGTTATGCATCGCCAGAAACCCCATGAAGAGACCTTTCAAATGAATCATAGATATTAGAAATCCAATGAGGGATAACGAAATTAGAACGAAAGTCTACTTCCGCTACCGGCGCCGTTGCGACGGAACGGACAAGCGGCATTACCTACGGACATGCCTAGCATCTTTGCTCAACGTCGCACATGCACATGCCATACACCACCAGAAGCGAATTGAAATGCTCTTTCTAATGAATATAAGATACTGAAAGTCGCATCAGACATGTACACATGATTAACCAAGAAATAACGCACTGATGGTGTTGGCGACGCACGGGACACGCGGCATGACACGCAGACGTATGTAGCTTGCCATGCCAGTGCACATGGGCTTGTCTTACATCGTCTTGAAGCCCATTTGCATGGGCTTTCACATGCACTGTAGATGATAGCGATCTTCGAAAGGAGAGAGATATTATAAGGGGTTATTGGTGGGGTCGACATGAGTCGGCGGCGGAAGTCAAGCCGGATAGAAAAGCGGCACTATATGCAGACGGTTGCAGCTGTGCACAGCATTGCAGACGTGCATGTTATGCATCGCCAGAAACCCCATGAAGAGACCTTTCAAATGAATCATAGATATTAGAAATCCAATGAGGGATAACGAAATTAGAACGAAAGTCTACTTCCGCTACCGGCGCCGTTTCGACGGAACGGACAAGCGGCATTACCTACGGACATGCCTAGCATCTTTGCTCAACGTCGCACATGCACATGCCATACACCACCAGAAGCGAATTGAAATGCTCTTTCTAATGAATATAAGATACTGAAAGTCGCATCAGACATGTACACATGATTAACCAAGAAATAACGCACTGATGGTGTTGGCGACGCACGGGACACTCGGCATGACACGCAGGCGTATGTAGCTTGACATGCCAGTGCACATGGGCATGTCGTACATCGTCTTGAAGCCCATTTGCATGGGCTTTCACATGCACTATAGATGTTAGGGATCTTCGAAAGGAGAGAGATATTATAAGGGGTTATTGGTGGGGTCGACATGAGTCGGCGGCGGAAGTCAAGCCGGATAGAAAAGCGGCACTATATGCAGACGGTTGCAGCTGTGCACAGCATTGCAGACGTGCATGTTATGCATCGCCAGAAACCCCATGAAGAGACCTTTCAAATGAATCATAGATATTAGAAATCCAATGAGGGATAACGAAATTAGAACGAAAGTCTACTTCCGCTACCGGCGCCGTTGCGACGGAACGGACAAGCGGCATTACCTACGGACATGCCTAGCATCTTTGCTCAACGTCGCACATGCACATGCCATACACCACCAGAAGCGAATTGAAATGCTCTTTCTAATGAATATAAGATACTGAAAGTCGCATCAGACATGTACACATGATTAACCAAGAAATAACGCACTGATGGTGTTGGCGACGCACGGGACACGCGGCATGACACGCAGGCGTATGTAGCTTGCCATGCCAGTGCACATGGGCTTGTCTTACATCGTCTTGAAGCCCATTTGCATGGGCTTTCACATGCACTGTAGATGATAGCGATCTTCGAAAGGAGAGAGATATTATAAGGGGTTATTGGTGGGGTCGACATGAGTCGGCGGCGGAAGTCAAGCCGGATAGAAAAGCGGCACTATATGCAGACGGTTGCAGCTGTGCACAGCATTGCAGACGTGCATGTTATGCATCGCCAGAAACCCCATGAAGAGACCTTTCAAATGAATCATAGATATTAGAAATCCAATGAGGGATAACGAAATTAGAACGAAAGTCTACTTCCGCTACCGGCGCCGTTGCGACGGAACGGACAAGCGGCATTACCTACGGACATGCCTAGCATCTTTGCTCAACGTCGCACATGCACATGCCATACACCACCAGAAGCGAATTGAAATGCTCTTTCTAATGAATATAAGATACTGAAAGTCGCATCAGACATGTACACATGATTAACCAAGAAATAACGCACTGATGGTGTTGGCGACGCACGGGACACGCGGCATGACACGCAGACGTATGTAGCTTGCCATGCCAGTGCACATGGGCTTGTCTTACATCGTCTTGAAGCCCATTTGCATGGGCTTTCACATGCACTGTAGATGATAGCGATCTTCGAAAGGAGAGAGATATTATAAGGGGTTATTGGTGGGGTCGACATGAGTCGGCGGCGGAAGTCAAGCCGGATAGAAAAGCGGCACTATATGCAGACGGTTGCAGCTGTGCACAGCATTGCAGACGTGCATGTTATGCATCGCCAGAAACCCCATGAAGAGACCTTTCAAATGAATCATAGATATTAGAAATCCAATGAGGGATAACGAAATTAGAACGAAAGTCTACTTCCGCTACCGGCGCCGTTTCGACGGAACGGACAAGCGGCATTACCTACGGACATGCCTAGCATCTTTGCTCAACGTCGCACATGCACATGCCATACACCACCAGAAGCGAATTGAAATGCTCTTTCTAATGAATATAAGATACTGAAAGTCGCATCAGACATGTACACATGATTAACCAAGAAATAACGCACTGATGGTGTTGGCGACGCACGGGACACTCGGCATGACACGCAGGCGTATGTAGCTTGACATGCCAGTGCACATGGGCATGTCGTACATCGTCTTGAAGCCCATTTGCATGGGCTTTCACATGCACTATAGATGTTAGGGATCTTCGAAAGGAGAGAGATATTATAAGGGGTTATTGGTGGGGTCGACATGAGTCGGCGGCGGAAGTCAAGCCGGATAGAAAAGCGGCACTATATGCAGACGGTTGCAGCTGTGCACAGCATTGCAGACGTGCATGTTATGCATCGCCAGAAACCCCATGAAGAGACCTTTCAAATGAATCATAGATATTAGAAATCCAATGAGGGATAACGAAATTAGAACGAAAGTCTACTTCCGCTACCGGCGCCGTTGCGACGGAACGGACAAGCGGCATTACCTACGGACATGCCTAGCATCTTTGCTCAACGTCGCACATGCACATGCCATACACCACCAGAAGCGAATTGAAATGCTCTTTCTAATGAATATAAGATACTGAAAGTCGCATCAGACATGTACACATGATTAACCAAGAAATAACGCACTGATGGTGTTGGCGACGCACGGGACACGCGGCATGACACGCAGACGTATGTAGCTTGCCATGCCAGTGCACATGGGCTTGTCTTACATCGTCTTGAAGCCCATTTGCATGGGCTTTCACATGCACTGTAGATGATAGCGATCTTCGAAAGGAGAGAGATATTATAAGGGGTTATTGGTGGGGTCGACATGAGTCGGCGGCGGAAGTCAAGCCGGATAGAAAAGCGGCACTATATGCAGACGGTTGCAGCTGTGCACAGCATTGCAGACGTGCATGTTATGCATCGCCAGAAACCCCATGAAGAGACCTTTCAAATGAATCATAGATATTAGAAATCCAGTGAGGGATAACGAAATTAGAACGAAAGTCTACTTCCGCTACCGGCGCCGTTGCGACGGAACGGACAAGCGGCATTACCTACGGACATGCCTAGCATCTTTGCTCAACGTCGCACATGCACATGCCATACACCACCAGAAGCGAATTGAAATGCTCTTTCTAATGAATATAAGATACTGAAAGTCGCATCAGACATGTACACATGATTAACCAAGAAATAACGCACTGATGGTGTTGGCGACGCACGGGACACGCGGCATGACACGCAGACGTATGTAGCTTGCCATGCCAGTGCACATGGGCTTGTCTTACATCGTCTTGAAGCCCATTTGCATGGGCTTTCACATGCACTGTAGATGATAGCGATCTTCGAAAGGAGAGAGATATTATAAGGGGTTATTGGTGGGGTCGACATGAGTCGGCGGCGGAAGTCAAGCCGGATAGAAAAGCGGCACTATATGCAGACGGTTGCAGCTGTGCACAGCATTGCAGACGTGCATGTTATGCATCGCCAGAAACCCCATGAAGAGACCTTTCAAATGAATCATAGATATTAGAAATCCAATGAGGGATAACGAAATTAGAACGAAAGTCTACTTCCGCTACCGGCGCCGTTGCGACGGAACGGACAAGCGGCATCACCTACGGACATGCCTAGCATCTTTGGTAGAAAGAAAATATAGCTGAAAAAGATATAGTATGTTAGATATATAAAGAATTGTATGTTTGAACCAAATATATCATGAAATAGACTTTTGCGAAACCACATGAACGAAACATTGCATTGCATTTGAAATTTGACTTATGTAGCGCAGAATGGATATAGAAAAATATATCTGAAAAAGACATAACACATTAGATACATAAAGAATTGTATAACTGAACCAAATACATTATGAGCTATTTGTGTTAACCAGCACTCACCACGTGGAGGTTGCTCATTTAAGAGTGCCATTTTTCTTCTCCTGCACCATTCCCACAACAGCAAGTTCGAACAGCGAACCCCTTTACTACTGCTGTATAAACCTAATGGGTCGAAACTGACATTAGGTTATGGAATTACAGGCTATAACCTACTACTTCTATCCTACGGTTTTGGTTTGATCTACTCTCTGGTCTAGTGTCATGTAGCTTTTCCTGCACCATTCCCACAACAGCAAGTTCGAACAGCGAACCCCTTTACTACTGCTGTATAAACCTAATGGGTCGAAACTGACATAAGGTTATGGAATTACAGGCTATAACCTACTACTTCTATCCTACGGGTTTGGCTTTATCAACTTTCCGGTCTACTTTCACTTTCATCTACTTGTTTCTCACCTTTTGGGCTTTATGAGCTTGCCTTTTCCTTTGCTTTTCCCTTTTCCCTTCCCCCTACCTTCAAGGGGTTGGGTCTGGGGCTGGAGCTGGCTGGAGGAATCTGTTGGAACTGACGCCGATGCAGATTCCTCAGCGTTTGATGTACCCGCTGCTTGTTGGATAACATCTTGCACAAAAGCACACTCACTAGCAGCCTGTAAGGGAGTCTTCTTAGCGTAGTACCTACTGACAGTCTTTTGGCCATGTGCAAGATAGTCACTGGCCATCTTACGTTTTGCAGCATCATCGGGATGCTGCCTTGCCACTTCAGTCTCCAAAGCTTTCCGAACATCCGTGGCCGTAAATGTCCTCCGTTCGTTTTCGAAGTTGGGTTTAAGGAAACCTCTTGTCCTCTGATAGCGGGCCAACTCGAGACACATATTCCCCACTTCAGTGCCGTCCACTCTCCTGAAGAAAGGCGATTTGTCCGGTAGAGCATCTTCAGCCATGTCACCACGTACATATTGACGGTAATCCCTGAACATGTCGTAATCCTCTTTGGACAAGCTTAGGGTGACCAGGAAGCTCATGGACGTCTTGTGGTCCATGAAAGAAAGTTGGTACCTCCCGGCAACACACCGTGCCTTATTGAAATCTGCCAACTTCATACACGACGGCACTGAAGGTCTTTGGGCATGTCCAAGTTGAATTATCCCACAAGACAAGTACCGCATCACCAGGCGCTGATCGTCCTCAGATGGAAGTTGATCTGCCTTGGCCCGGTCCAGGATGTCCCTCACCTCTTGTCTGGTTGCAGGATCGGTGTACCCCTTTTGAACAACGGAAATGGGCGGCGGTTGTTTGGTTTCATCTCTGAATTCTGTAACAGATTTACGGACCTCTTCGCGTTTATACTGGCTAGAGACACCTGTATATGAACAATGCGTAGCACTTGTAAACCTACGCAAATTATCGAAAACCCTTGGGGACATTTGAACGTACGTTTGGCAGTAGCTGAGAAAGGATTTGACAGCTGACATGTAATTTTTAATGCCACCTGCAGATACCCCATTTTGTGAAAGGACCGTGTTAAAATAATGAATTTCATCTACATGCTCAAATATATCAAAGTTGATACAAGCCATATTACTATTTGGGAAAACATGTTTTTGGATATAATAGAAAAACTTAGAAACGCGGCGACACGTGTCACCAGCATTACGCCCTGCTTTTTTAAGAATATTGGTTAAATATTGATAAAACCCTGAAAGTGTCGGCTCACTTTCAGGGAACCTATCGTATAAGCCAGTGTTTGTAAGATTAGCCCTGACTGTGTTTTGTTTGTAATTATACCGAGTACCACTTCTGGTAGACCCAGTTAAACCAGCACTGGTACTCGGCATTGGATTACTAGTTGAAGGAGAGGCTGCAGATGCGTCCTCTCCTTGAATTGTGTGGCCAAAGTGTTTAAGTACCCTGATGTAATCAGGGATTTGATTTTTGTTGACACTGTATGTGCCACAAAATGCCAGTAGAGCCGACATTGACACCAGCTGTGTAGCAGTATAGGACTCGCTACGGCGGCGATTTTGGGCGTGTATGGCGTGTAGACCAGGAGTAGAGCTACCAGGATAACATTGCTTTAAATGCGCGATGCCTTTGTAATATGTTTTACACTTTTGACAAACGACCGAAATGTTTGTGGAAGGCATACTTGATGATAGTGCTGGGACACTTACTTTCTGGGAATGATTGGTCTGGATGTCACAGTCTTGAACAAATTAAGAAATAAACTGCTTATACGATATGTCTATTTAGGGAATAAACCTAGTAATGTTGAGTATCAGTTTGATAAAGTGAGCAACGTAAATGACTGAAAAATGCAGAAATTAAGAACAAACGAGAAGAAATAAAAGTAAAGTTCACTTGCCAATGGTGATTGCCAGCGCTGACTGGTAGTGATCCACTAAGACACTTGGTCTGTGATGATGAAATTGCAGTGACATGCATTCCCTTATATTACCATGTCGCGGTCAGACAACCAATGGGATGGTTTAGATGAAGTTCACGTGGCCAAGCCGGATGTTTCTACGGGGGAGGAGGAAACTGGAAATTGTCCATCTCCATTCCATGCGTGATGTCCATTTGGAGGGGCAAGAGCATGCCAAAAGGTGTGAATTGCACATGCCAAAGGAATTTTATACGCAAAGTTGAAGTCAGTGGGGCGACGAGGTTTAAAATCACAAAGTAGCGGCATGTCAAAAGGAAGTGACCCAAGCTGAGTGATTATAACCATAAGAGAGCAAGGCAGGTGACGAAATTACAATTGCTGATAAATAGCATCTCCAGGGTACGAAGATGTGAACACAGACGAGTGATATGCAGCTAATCACGTAGTAAGGTAGAGAAGAACGTGTACTCGTAGTATATACAATCAGTCCATGCGGACAGATCTGAAAGAAGTTATGAAAATAATGATGATAAGGAGTTGCGAACGCAACTCAGTAACTAAGTGGCCAGACAGAGGCGGCCTTTGTGATAAGTTACAGTTGTCAGAGCATGGCGCCATCTTGTCTGTTTGATGCGCGTCGTTACATAAGGGAACGTTTATTCGAATGCACAGTATACCTTGGCACATCCACATTGTCAAGGTATTACCGACCCCTTTTACACCATTGGTTTCTGATGCTGAAGTAACAGCTGAGGCCTATATCAGGGAGCAAGAGACGTAGGGTGCCGTCACTTAACGGCCGCCTGGGCGCTGACCATGCACGGCCCATTCCTATGTTGCACATCGACGTAAAGCTGGTTTCCAGGGCTATCTGGCGGTGTCATCAGAAATGACCTGCCGTCGACAGGTTCGACGTCGGGACGCTTTAAAGTCCGATGTAACTCGATTTTTGGCAGCTTTTCACGCTGCGGGTACTTGTCATGTTTCGTACATCGACCCCAGGGTTTTGATTTGACTCTGGATCGGAAGCCCTGTGTCTTGGCTTTCACGTCATGTGCGACACATGCGGGTGCAGTCATGTTTTCCCACCCTTAAAGCCACCCAAAGCTAAGCCCCGTGCGCGTAACGGAGGCCAAAACAGCTCAGATTTGATATCACCAGGGTTTGATCTATGCATCCTGCGTTCACTAATTGTCCCATCCCGGGAGAAAGAGACATACTGCACACATATCATACATGAAAATTCGGCCACGTGCATGAAGCACCTGGGGTTATCACGGGGTCGACATGGGGTGCCTGGTTGGGCGTCCACGCCCATTTTCCCATCTGTTATAGACCTGTAATTTTACCAAGACAAAAGCCTTACTCGGAGAGCATCTTTTAAACGTCACTCGAACGTTGAATATTCACATCCTATTGACAGGTTTCACATCGACGTGAAGCTGGTCCCCAGGGCTATCTGGTGGTAACATCAGAAGTGACAAATCTTTACCGGGTTCGACGCCGGGGCGCTTTTAAGCCCGATTTATCCCGATTTATGGCAATTTTTTCACGCTGTAGGTACTTGTCATGTTTCGTACATCGACCCCAGGGTTTTGTCTTCGACATGGGTCGGAAGCCCTGTGTCTTGACTTTCGCGTCATGTGCGACACGTGTGGCTGCCGTTATGTTTTCCCACCCTTAAAGCCACCCAAAGCCAAAGCCTGTGCGTGCGGCGGGATGCAAAACAGCTTATTTGATATCACGCGAGTGAGTGAGTGAGAGTGATTAAACATACCTACACATACACTTACGAATTGAAAGCCAGAACTGCCCATTAGCTTTTGGTGTCAGGTGTACGCCGTCCTTGGCTAGCAGCGCAGGTCCCATCCTCATGTGCTGGCTGTGTTCCCAAAGGGTGGCATCCAGACGGCGTCGCAACATCTTCTTCAAGCGCCGGTTCGCCTCCTCCACCTTCCGCTTGTAGGCAGAGACCGTCATGTTCCTTGGTTTTACCCTCGGAAACAGACTCCCTATCACCGCCCTGGAGCCTGGCCGTTTCCACCGAAGGTAGTCCAGAAGATCCAGCAGGTCTTCGACCAGGTCCCGAGGATCAGTAGAGGCCGACACGTCGTTCTCTCCCACTTGAAAGAACACAATGCCCTGAAAAGCTGCATCAAGGACATCCACCTCAGCTTTCATCCGAGCGACGGTCGCCCCTCCGATCCCACGCACGGTAGTGAGGATGCCATGTGGAGGGGGACAGACTTGAACAAGTCGCCGCACGAAACTATGCCCCAGGATGGCAAAGTGCAGTGGCTTTGAAACAGGAGCTTCAAAAAGTGCGCAGGCCATGACTTGAATGAAGTTAGTCTTCAAAAACGATTTCTGACAATGAGTTGTGTCAAATAATATCAGCACAAGTGCCGTGATGCTCGTATCTGACTGCTAAGTATATATAGCCTGGGTCATTGATACGTGTTTGTACTGAGCTCTGCATTGAACTCACGGGATCAATCGTTCATGGATTAAGACCTGTTGTTAGCTTAAGCCTGACACGACTCACTCATCTCGTTCAGTTATGGGATAAAACAACGAGTCAATGATTGGTGTTTTCAGTCGTAATTGCCGCCACTTTGATTGGCTTCTCACTCAGAAACTCACGGATTAGGCATTACCATCAAAGCATCAGAGCCAAGCTTGTGTGTCCCACCCCGACAAGTGCTTCTGCAAACATGACACCAGTCACGGCACAATTCCAGACAATGTAGTGATGTGATGTGATTGTGTTTGTCTTGTGTGAGGGTGACCTGTAGTAACGCTAAGAATCACAAAGGCAGTGTCTTCGCTTTCTCTCCAGCTGGAATTAAAGACAATACCAAGGCTACATTTCCATACAGCATCAAACAACTTCCATACAACATCAAACTATCGGGAGTACGGATCACACCAGCTGGAACTAAAGACAATACCAAGGCTACATTTCCATGCAACATCAAACTATCGGCAAACATGGAAACCCGGTACTAAGCATCACACCAGCTGGAATTAAAGACAATGCCAAGGCTACATTTCCATACAACATCAAACAACTTCCATGCAACATCAAACTATCGGGAGTACGGATCACACCAGCTGGAACTAAAGACAATACCAAGGCTACATTTCCATGCAACATCAAACTATCGGCAAACATGGAAACCCGGCATTAAGCATCACACCAGCTGGAATTAAAGACAATGCCAAGGCTACATTTCCATACAACATCAAACAACTTCCATGCAGCATCAAACTATCGGGAGTACGGATCACACCAGCTGGAACTAAAGACAATACCAAGGCTACATTTCCATGCAACATCAAACTATCGGCAAACATGGAAACCCGGTACTAAGCATCACACCAGCTGGAATTAAAGACAATGCCAAGGCTACATTTCCATACAACATCAAACAACTTCCATGCAACATCAAACTATCGGGAGTACGGATCACACCAGCTGGAACTAAAGACAATACCAAGGCTACATTTCCATGCAACATCAAACTATCGGCAAACATGGAAACCCGGCATTAAGCATCACACCAGCTGGAATTAAAGACAATGCCAAGGCTACATTTCCATACAACATCAAACAACTTCCATGCAGCATCAAACTATCGGGAGTACGGATCACACCAGCTGGAACTAAAGACAATACCAAGGCTACATTTCCATGCAACATCAAACTATCGGCAAACATGGAAACCCGGTACTAAGCATCACACCAGCTGGAATTAAAGACAATTTTTCCGGGCCAGTTTGTAGGCATTGAAAATATGGCACCTTCACCCGGTAACATATTATCAATGCCTCGGCCGAACGACTGACTTTGTAGACCTTGATGCAAGTATACCATTTCACTTGGGTCAAGGGTTACATCGTCTACCCTTTTCCACCTACTTTGTTTATTTCGCGCTTTTAGTTTTTTATTAGTGGTGTTAGGTGTTTTTGGTTTGAGTTGGTAATGTTTGAGTTTCGTAGTCACCTTCTCTCTCTCTTGGTAATTTTTTCACGTTAATTTAATGTTTTTGGTTTGGGGTTAAGTGGTTTAGGCGGTGTTACTTTTGTCCTTTTAGTTTGGCGTTTATCTCCAGTTTTACGTTCTGTCATTGTCAGTGTTTATTATTCAGTTATACGCACCGCGGTATTCATGGTTTTAGCTTTAAATTTATGTCATTTAGGTTTGGGTTAGCGGATTAGTTTTAACATTGTCGGTATTGATGATTTTAGCTTTAAGGTTATGTCATTTAGGTTAATTCGGAATGGGTTAGTGATTTGGTGTAGAGAGAAGGACGTGGACTTTCCGTTTTAATTTTATGTTACTTTGATTGGAGGTTAATGGTTTGGATTAGAAGGGAACAGCGTTAGGTTGTTCTTTTAATTTAGCATGCACCATGATAACCATAGCTCACGAATTATTGAATACCCATACAATTGCCGTACATAATGGACAGATACCTCAAATATGTTAACACAAATGTATCATACAAATCATGAAACCTGGAAGGATACAACTTTCATTCCAAAGTCTGATTGCTGTGAAGGCACACTTGAGTCGACGTAGGAAGGAGGTCGTGGTTCTTCAAGTACTGTTGGCAGTTGAGCTGCTACACGTGAACAACACACACTACGCTTTACATCAACATGCATAACAAAACGTCAATGTCCGTCTGGCATGTCATGCCGTCGCATCTACCCATCAAGTAGATGTCTCACGTAGCTGTAGACACTACAGCAATAAACCGCTCATTTCCCATATGCCACACCTTAGGGAATCGCAAAGATTTGACACGGCAAATCATGAACAATTACCACCAAATCGACCTAGAGTCTCCTGTCAAGACTCGAACGGGTTTGCCTGCGCCAGCTACCGTTTTACCATCATCGCCTCTCGTCTCGAGGTCGCCCCCTCAACCTCTGTGCAACACCAGTGTTTTGCCTGCTTCGTGGCTGAGACATCGCCTGCTTCTAGGTAAAATCACCGGCGTATGCACTTGTTTGCGGGCGAATCAAGACTCGAACCGGTTCGCTGCGCCAGCTACCCTGTCACCATCATCGCTTATCCTCTCGGGATCCTTCCCTCGCCTCCTATGCAACACCAGTATGTCGATCTGCTTCCGACACTATCACCCATCTCTAGGCAAAAGTCAGCAGAGTCTACACTTGCTCACGGGCAAATCAAGACTCGAACGGGTTTGCCTGCGCCAGCTACCGTTTCACCATCATCGACTCTCCTCTCGGGATCGTCCCCTCGCCTGCTATGCAACACCAGCATGTCGATCTGCTTCCGACACTATCACCCATCTCTAGGCAAAAGTCAGCAGAGTCTACACTTGCTCACGGGCAAATCAAGACTCGAACGGGTTTGCCTGCGCCAGCTACCGTTTCACCATCATTGACTCTCCTCTCGGGATCGTCCCCTCGCCTGCTATGCAACACCAGCCTGTCGATCTGCTTCCGACACTATCACCCATCTCTAGGTAAAAGTCAGCAGAGTCTACACTTGCTCACGGGCAAATCAAGACTCGAACGGGTTTGCCTGCGCCAGCTACCGTTTTACCATCATCGCCTCTCGTCTCGAGGTCGCCCCCTCAACCTCTGTGCAACACCAGTGTTTTGCCTGCTTCGTGGCTGAGACATCGCCTGCTTCTAGGTAAAATCACCGGCGTATGCACTTGCTCACGGGCGAATCAAGACTCGAACCGGTTCGCTGCGCCAGCTACCCTGTCACCATCATCGCCTATCCTCTCGGGATCGTCCCCTCGCCTGCTATGCAACACCAACCTGTCGCTCTGCTTCCGACACTATCACCCATCTCTAGGCAAAAGTCAGCAGAGTCTACACTTGCTCACGGGCAAATCAAGACTCGAACGGGTTTGCCTGCGCCAGCTACCGTTTCACCATCATCGACTCTCCTCTCGGGATCGTCCCCTCGCCTGCTATGCAACACCAGCCTTTCGATCTGCTTCCGACACTATCACCCATCTCTAGGCAAAAGTCAGCAGAGTCTACACTTGCTCACGGGCAAATCAAGACTCGAACGGGTTTGCCTGCGCCAGCTACCGTTTCACCATCATCGACTCTCCTCTCGGGATCGTCCCCTCGCCTGCTATGCAACACCAGCCTGTCGATCTGCTTCCGACACTATCACCCATCTCTAGGTAAAAGTCAGCAGAGTCTACACTTGCTCACGGGCAAATCAAGACTCGAACGGGTTTGCCTGCGCCAGCTACCGTTTTACCATCATCGCCTCTCGTCTCGAGGTCGCCCCCTCAACCTCTGTGCAACACCAGTGTTTTGCCTGCTTCGTGGCTGAGACATCGCCTGCTTCTAGGTAAAATCACCGGCGTATGCACTTGCTCACGGGCGAATCAAGACTCGAACCGGTTCGCTGCGCCAGCTACCCTGTCACCATCATCGCCTATCCTCTCGGGATCGTCCCCTCGCCTGCTATGCAACACCAACCTGTCGCTCTGCTTCCGACACTATCACCCATCTCTAGGCAAAAGTCAGCAGAGTCTACACTTGCTCACGGGCAAATCAAGACTCGAACGGGTTTGCCTGCGCCAGCTACCGTTTCACCATCATCGACTCTCCTCTCGGGATCGTCCCCTCGCCTGCTATGCAACACCAGCCTTTCGATCTGCTTCCGACACTATCACCCATCTCTAGGCAAAAGTCAGCAGAGTCTACACTTGCTCACGGGCAAATCAAGACTCGAACGGGTTTGCCTGCGCCAGCTACCGTTTTACCATCATCGCCTCTCGTCTCGAGGTCGCCCCCTCAACCTCTGTGCAACACCAGTGTTTTGCCTGCTTCGTGGCTGAGACATCGCCTGCTTCTAGGTAAAATCACCGGCGTATGCACTTGCTCACGGGCGAATCAAGACTCGAACCGGTTCGCTGCGCCAGCTACCCTGTCACCATCATCGCCTATCCTCTCGGGATCGTCCCCTCGCCTGCTATGCAACACCAACCTGTCGCTCTGCTTCCGACACTATCACCCATCTCTAGGCAAAAGTCAGCAGAGTCTACACTTGCTCACGGGCAAATCAAGACTCGAACGGGTTTGCCTGCGCCAGCTACCGTTTCACCATCATCGACTCTCCTCTCGGGATCGTCCCCTCGCCTGCTATGCAACACCAGCCTTTCGATCTGCTTCCGACACTATCACCCATCTCTAGGCAAAAGTCAGCAGAGTCTACACTTGCTCACGGGCAAATCAAGACTCGAACGGGTTTGCCTGCGCCAGCTACCGTTTCACCATCATCGACTCTCCTCTCGGGATCGTCCCCTCGCCTGCTATGCAACACCAGCCTTTCGATCTGCTTCCGACACTATCACCCATCTCTAGGCAAAAGTCAGCAGAGTCTACACTTGCTCACGGGCAAATCAAGACTCGAACGGGTTTGCCTGCGCCAGCTACCGTTTCACCATCATCGACTCTCCTCTCGGGATCGTCCCCTCGCCTGCTATGCAACACCAGCCTTTCGATCTGCTTCCGACACTATCACCCATCTCTAGGCAAAAGTCAGCAGAGTCTACACTTGCTCACGGGCAAATCAAGACTCGAACGGGTTTGCCTGCGCCAGCTACCGTTTTACCATCATCGCCTCTCGTCTCGAGGTCGCCCCCTCAACCTCTGTGCAACACCAGTGTTTTGCCTGCTTCGTGGCTGAGACATCGCCTGCTTCTAGGTAAAATCACCGGCGTATGCACTTGTTTGCGGGCGAATCAAGACTCGAACCGGTTCGCTGCGCCAGCTACCCTGTCACCATCATCGCTTATCCTCTCGGGATCCTTCCCTCGCCTCCTATGCAACACCAGTATGTCGATCTGCTTCCGACACTATCACCCATCTCTAGGCAAAAGTCAGCAGAGTCTACACTTGCTCACGGGCAAATCAAGACTCGAACGGGTTTGCCTGCGCCAGCTACCGTTTCACCATCATCGACTCTCCTCTCGGGATCGTCCCCTCGCCTGCTATGCAACACCAGCATGTCGATCTGCTTCCGACACTATCACCCATCTCTAGGCAAAAGTCAGCAGAGTCTACACTTGCTCACGGGCAAATCAAGACTCGAACGGGTTTGCCTGCGCCAGCTACCGTTTCACCATCATTGACTCTCCTCTCGGGATCGTCCCCTCGCCTGCTATGCAACACCAGCCTGTCGATCTGCTTCCGACACTATCACCCATCTCTAGGTAAAAGTCAGCAGAGTCTACACTTGCTCACGGGCAAATCAAGACTCGAACGGGTTTGCCTGCGCCAGCTACCGTTTTACCATCATCGCCTCTCGTCTCGAGGTCGCCCCCTCAACCTCTGTGCAACACCAGTGTTTTGCCTGCTTCGTGGCTGAGACATCGCCTGCTTCTAGGTAAAATCACCGGCGTATGCACTTGCTCACGGGCGAATCAAGACTCGAACCGGTTCGCTGCGCCAGCTACCCTGTCACCATCATCGCCTATCCTCTCGGGATCGTCCCCTCGCCTGCTATGCAACACCAACCTGTCGCTCTGCTTCCGACACTATCACCCATCTCTAGGCAAAAGTCAGCAGAGTCTACACTTGCTCACGGGCAAATCAAGACTCGAACGGGTTTGCCTGCGCCAGCTACCGTTTCACCATCATCGACTCTCCTCTCGGGATCGTCCCCTCGCCTGCTATGCAACACCAGCCTTTCGATCTGCTTCCGACACTATCACCCATCTCTAGGCAAAAGTCAGCAGAGTCTACACTTGCTCACGGGCAAATCAAGACTCGAACGGGTTTGCCTGCGCCAGCTACCGTTTCACCATCATCGACTCTCCTCTCGGGATCGTCCCCTCGCCTGCTATGCAACACCAGCCTGTCGATCTGCTTCCGACACTATCACCCATCTCTAGGTAAAAGTCAGCAGAGTCTACACTTGCTCACGGGCAAATCAAGACTCGAACGGGTTTGCCTGCGCCAGCTACCGTTTTACCATCATCGCCTCTCGTCTCGAGGTCGCCCCCTCAACCTCTGTGCAACACCAGTGTTTTGCCTGCTTCGTGGCTGAGACATCGCCTGCTTCTAGGTAAAATCACCGGCGTATGCACTTGCTCACGGGCGAATCAAGACTCGAACCGGTTCGCTGCGCCAGCTACCCTGTCACCATCATCGCCTATCCTCTCGGGATCGTCCCCTCGCCTGCTATGCAACACCAACCTGTCGCTCTGCTTCCGACACTATCACCCATCTCTAGGCAAAAGTCAGCAGAGTCTACACTTGCTCACGGGCAAATCAAGACTCGAACGGGTTTGCCTGCGCCAGCTACCGTTTCACCATCATCGACTCTCCTCTCGGGATCGTCCCCTCGCCTGCTATGCAACACCAGCCTTTCGATCTGCTTCCGACACTATCACCCATCTCTAGGCAAAAGTCAGCAGAGTCTACACTTGCTCACGGGCAAATCAAGACTCGAACGGGTTTGCCTGCGCCAGCTACCGTTTTACCATCATCGCCTCTCGTCTCGAGGTCGCCCCCTCAACCTCTGTGCAACACCAGTGTTTTGCCTGCTTCGTGGCTGAGACATCGCCTGCTTCTAGGTAAAATCACCGGCGTATGCACTTGCTCACGGGCGAATCAAGACTCGAACCGGTTCGCTGCGCCAGCTACCCTGTCACCATCATCGCCTATCCTCTCGGGATCGTCCCCTCGCCTGCTATGCAACACCAACCTGTCGCTCTGCTTCCGACACTATCACCCATCTCTAGGCAAAAGTCAGCAGAGTCTACACTTGCTCACGGGCAAATCAAGACTCGAACGGGTTTGCCTGCGCCAGCTACCGTTTCACCATCATCGACTCTCCTCTCGGGATCGTCCCCTCGCCTGCTATGCAACACCAGCCTTTCGATCTGCTTCCGACACTATCACCCATCTCTAGGCAAAAGTCAGCAGAGTCTACACTTGCTCACGGGCAAATCAAGACTCGAACGGGTTTGCCTGCGCCAGCTACCGTTTCACCATCATCGACTCTCCTCTCGGGATCGTCCCCTCGCCTGCTATGCAACACCAGCCTTTCGATCTGCTTCCGACACTATCACCCATCTCTAGGCAAAAGTCAGCAGAGTCTACACTTGCTCACGGGCAAATCAAGACTCGAACGGGTTTGCCTGCGCCAGCTACCGTTTCACCATCATCGACTCTCCTCTCGGGATCGTCCCCTCGCCTGCTATGCAACACCAGCCTTTCGATCTGCTTCCGACACTATCACCCATCTCTAGGCAAAAGTCAGCAGAGTCTACACTTGCTCACGGGCAAATCAAGACTCGAACGGGTTTGCCTGCGCCAGCTACCGTTTTACCATCATCGCCTCTCGTCTCGAGGTCGCCCCCTCAACCTCTGTGCAACACCAGTGTTTTGCCTGCTTCGTGGCTGAGACATCGCCTGCTTCTAGGTAAAATCACCGGCGTATGCACTTGTTTGCGGGCGAATCAAGACTCGAACCGGTTCGCTGCGCCAGCTACCCTGTCACCATCATCGCTTATCCTCTCGGGATCCTTCCCTCGCCTCCTATGCAACACCAGTATGTCGATCTGCTTCCGACACTATCACCCATCTCTAGGCAAAAGTCAGCAGAGTCTACACTTGCTCACGGGCAAATCAAGACTCGAACGGGTTTGCCTGCGCCAGCTACCGTTTCACCATCATCGACTCTCCTCTCGGGATCGTCCCCTCGCCTGCTATGCAACACCAGCATGTCGATCTGCTTCCGACACTATCACCCATCTCTAGGCAAAAGTCAGCAGAGTCTACACTTGCTCACGGGCAAATCAAGACTCGAACGGGTTTGCCTGCGCCAGCTACCGTTTCACCATCATTGACTCTCCTCTCGGGATCGTCCCCTCGCCTGCTATGCAACACCAGCCTGTCGATCTGCTTCCGACACTATCACCCATCTCTAGGTAAAAGTCAGCAGAGTCTACACTTGCTCACGGGCAAATCAAGACTCGAACGGGTTTGCCTGCGCCAGCTACCGTTTTACCATCATCGCCTCTCGTCTCGAGGTCGCCCCCTCAACCTCTGTGCAACACCAGTGTTTTGCCTGCTTCGTGGCTGAGACATCGCCTGCTTCTAGGTAAAATCACCGGCGTATGCACTTGCTCACGGGCGAATCAAGACTCGAACCGGTTCGCTGCGCCAGCTACCCTGTCACCATCATCGCCTATCCTCTCGGGATCGTCCCCTCGCCTGCTATGCAACACCAACCTGTCGCTCTGCTTCCGACACTATCACCCATCTCTAGGCAAAAGTCAGCAGAGTCTACACTTGCTCACGGGCAAATCAAGACTCGAACGGGTTTGCCTGCGCCAGCTACCGTTTCACCATCATCGACTCTCCTCTCGGGATCGTCCCCTCGCCTGCTATGCAACACCAGCCTTTCGATCTGCTTCCGACACTATCACCCATCTCTAGGCAAAAGTCAGCAGAGTCTACACTTGCTCACGGGCAAATCAAGACTCGAACGGGTTTGCCTGCGCCAGCTACCGTTTCACCATCATCGACTCTCCTCTCGGGATCGTCCCCTCGCCTGCTATGCAACACCAGCCTGTCGATCTGCTTCCGACACTATCACCCATCTCTAGGTAAAAGTCAGCAGAGTCTACACTTGCTCACGGGCAAATCAAGACTCGAACGGGTTTGCCTGCGCCAGCTACCGTTTTACCATCATCGCCTCTCGTCTCGAGGTCGCCCCCTCAACCTCTGTGCAACACCAGTGTTTTGCCTGCTTCGTGGCTGAGACATCGCCTGCTTCTAGGTAAAATCACCGGCGTATGCACTTGCTCACGGGCGAATCAAGACTCGAACCGGTTCGCTGCGCCAGCTACCCTGTCACCATCATCGCCTATCCTCTCGGGATCGTCCCCTCGCCTGCTATGCAACACCAACCTGTCGCTCTGCTTCCGACACTATCACCCATCTCTAGGCAAAAGTCAGCAGAGTCTACACTTGCTCACGGGCAAATCAAGACTCGAACGGGTTTGCCTGCGCCAGCTACCGTTTCACCATCATCGACTCTCCTCTCGGGATCGTCCCCTCGCCTGCTATGCAACACCAGCCTTTCGATCTGCTTCCGACACTATCACCCATCTCTAGGCAAAAGTCAGCAGAGTCTACACTTGCTCACGGGCAAATCAAGACTCGAACGGGTTTGCCTGCGCCAGCTACCGTTTTACCATCATCGCCTCTCGTCTCGAGGTCGCCCCCTCAACCTCTGTGCAACACCAGTGTTTTGCCTGCTTCGTGGCTGAGACATCGCCTGCTTCTAGGTAAAATCACCGGCGTATGCACTTGCTCACGGGCGAATCAAGACTCGAACCGGTTCGCTGCGCCAGCTACCCTGTCACCATCATCGCCTATCCTCTCGGGATCGTCCCCTCGCCTGCTATGCAACACCAACCTGTCGCTCTGCTTCCGACACTATCACCCATCTCTAGGCAAAAGTCAGCAGAGTCTACACTTGCTCACGGGCAAATCAAGACTCGAACGGGTTTGCCTGCGCCAGCTACCGTTTCACCATCATCGACTCTCCTCTCGGGATCGTCCCCTCGCCTGCTATGCAACACCAGCCTTTCGATCTGCTTCCGACACTATCACCCATCTCTAGGCAAAAGTCAGCAGAGTCTACACTTGCTCACGGGCAAATCAAGACTCGAACGGGTTTGCCTGCGCCAGCTACCGTTTCACCATCATCGACTCTCCTCTCGGGATCGTCCCCTCGCCTGCTATGCAACACCAGCCTTTCGATCTGCTTCCGACACTATCACCCATCTCTAGGCAAAAGTCAGCAGAGTCTACACTTGCTCACGGGCAAATCAAGACTCGAACGGGTTTGCCTGCGCCAGCTACCGTTTCACCATCATCGACTCTCCTCTCGGGATCGTCCCCTCGCCTGCTATGCAACACCAGCCTTTCGATCTGCTTCCGACACTATCACCCATCTCTAGGCAAAAGTCAGCAGAGTCTACACTTGCTCACGGGCAAATCAAGACTCGAACGGGTTTGCCTGCGCCAGCTACCGTTTTACCATCATCGCCTCTCGTCTCGAGGTCGCCCCCTCAACCTCTGTGCAACACCAGTGTTTTGCCTGCTTCGTGGCTGAGACATCGCCTGCTTCTAGGTAAAATCACCGGCGTATGCACTTGTTTGCGGGCGAATCAAGACTCGAACCGGTTCGCTGCGCCAGCTACCCTGTCACCATCATCGCTTATCCTCTCGGGATCCTTCCCTCGCCTCCTATGCAACACCAGTATGTCGATCTGCTTCCGACACTATCACCCATCTCTAGGCAAAAGTCAGCAGAGTCTACACTTGCTCACGGGCAAATCAAGACTCGAACGGGTTTGCCTGCGCCAGCTACCGTTTCACCATCATCGACTCTCCTCTCGGGATCGTCCCCTCGCCTGCTATGCAACACCAGCATGTCGATCTGCTTCCGACACTATCACCCATCTCTAGGCAAAAGTCAGCAGAGTCTACACTTGCTCACGGGCAAATCAAGACTCGAACGGGTTTGCCTGCGCCAGCTACCGTTTCACCATCATTGACTCTCCTCTCGGGATCGTCCCCTCGCCTGCTATGCAACACCAGCCTGTCGATCTGCTTCCGACACTATCACCCATCTCTAGGTAAAAGTCAGCAGAGTCTACACTTGCTCACGGGCAAATCAAGACTCGAACGGGTTTGCCTGCGCCAGCTACCGTTTTACCATCATCGCCTCTCGTCTCGAGGTCGCCCCCTCAACCTCTGTGCAACACCAGTGTTTTGCCTGCTTCGTGGCTGAGACATCGCCTGCTTCTAGGTAAAATCACCGGCGTATGCACTTGCTCACGGGCGAATCAAGACTCGAACCGGTTCGCTGCGCCAGCTACCCTGTCACCATCATCGCCTATCCTCTCGGGATCGTCCCCTCGCCTGCTATGCAACACCAACCTGTCGCTCTGCTTCCGACACTATCACCCATCTCTAGGCAAAAGTCAGCAGAGTCTACACTTGCTCACGGGCAAATCAAGACTCGAACGGGTTTGCCTGCGCCAGCTACCGTTTCACCATCATCGACTCTCCTCTCGGGATCGTCCCCTCGCCTGCTATGCAACACCAGCCTTTCGATCTGCTTCCGACACTATCACCCATCTCTAGGCAAAAGTCAGCAGAGTCTACACTTGCTCACGGGCAAATCAAGACTCGAACGGGTTTGCCTGCGCCAGCTACCGTTTCACCATCATCGACTCTCCTCTCGGGATCGTCCCCTCGCCTGCTATGCAACACCAGCCTGTCGATCTGCTTCCGACACTATCACCCATCTCTAGGTAAAAGTCAGCAGAGTCTACACTTGCTCACGGGCAAATCAAGACTCGAACGGGTTTGCCTGCGCCAGCTACCGTTTTACCATCATCGCCTCTCGTCTCGAGGTCGCCCCCTCAACCTCTGTGCAACACCAGTGTTTTGCCTGCTTCGTGGCTGAGACATCGCCTGCTTCTAGGTAAAATCACCGGCGTATGCACTTGCTCACGGGCGAATCAAGACTCGAAC